>NC_022009.1:98460793-98481348 GCF_000317375.1 Microtus ochrogaster
GTTGATCCCCAATTTCCTGTGAAACCACCACAGTGCTTTCCAAAGTGGTTGCACAAGTTTACATTCCCACCAGCAATGGATGAGTGTGCCCCTTTCTCCACAACCTCTCCAACAAAGGCTATCATTGTTGTTTTTTGAAGTACAATATTTCATAATTTTATCCGCATAAGGTTTATAAAATGTCTAATATTATTTGGAAACAGACTGTTGTTATAATTAATATTATGCAAGTTTTTAATTTTAATATTTATCGTTAATATTTTAACGATAAATATTTTCATTTGTATATAGATTACTGATAGTGAAATCTTTCTGATGGAACTTTTTCATTACATAGTAAGTACAGATACAAAAAAAAAACCCTGCTGCTTATTTGCAAATACTTCTGTGACAACTATATCCATACTTGAAGAAATATTAATAGTGGCTGCCTTTTAGGAGAAACAGGAAAATCCTTCTCTCCTCCAGGATTTTATCTTACTCATTTGCAGCTAAAAGACGTTGACATTTTTATTAATAGTTTAATGAACAAAATTCAATTGTATTATATGAAGTATATACATATATGATAAGAAATAACAAACACTAAGTAGTAATCATTTGACATAACAAAACCTCAGCAAGCTCAATTGTCTAGTCAATATTATGCAAAGAATGTTATTTCATTCAGCAAGGGAGGTGGAAATATACACATTTTAACTTGCCTTCTTTTTTATAGTTCTCTAAGTGATTCCATTGTTTGACTTTATTTTCTTGATTATATTATGAAATGTTAATGGAATGTCTTACTGTTTGAAGAACATTGAGCATTATATATTAGCAAACATTATAAAAGAATCAAGATACATTTATATTAAATGATACTGTAGTTTGAATTTATAATTGATTAAATAAATGGCGTCCTGTTTGTTTGTTGTTGTTTTCTTTTTAGTATGGGAAGTAATAAATATGCAGTTTTCAGAACAGTAAATTCTCCAAAGCAAGCATTTATCCTGAAATAAAATCTGGGATATAAATATTTCAAATGCTTATTTACTTGAGTAATAAAAAATATTTTCATTCAATAAATATGAAAAAAATAATCTAACTTACTAGGACTCACTTAGACAATTTGAATTTCAAATAGATAAACCCATGTTTGATTCTTTGCGTTTGCCTATGGTTCCTTCTCTCCCTACAATATCCAGAGTTTAAGTTCAGATTGATGTATTATCTGAATAATTCCTTTCTTTGGCCGACTGATTCTGCTTTCAAATCTTCTTCGCCCCACATTCCACATTTAATTCCTTTAACTTTCCTTGATATTTATTTCCTTTTTACTTCTCATTTGTATTTACCACATAATAAATAAAAATAAGGAAAAACAAATTCAGAATCAATAGAGTCCAGGCTTTACATCACCCAGGACCAGTTCAAACTGAAAATTCAGGGCCCTGTGGTCTAAGCCCATTGATATTTCCATTTGAAAACGTGGAATTAATAACATGCCTTCTGTCTACTTTTCCCCCTGTGGAGTTCCAAACAAAAGTACCATAAAGTTAAGCTGCTGAGAAATCAGTGTTGGGCATACACAGTGGAACTCATCACATGTGGTTTATGAGGATGATGTACCCTTATCCTGCCGCCTGCATTGTTTGTCTAAATGGCGGTGATTGTTGCCCAACATTTTCTATACTGTCCCATAACTACAGTTCCTGTAAAACATCTCCAGACAAACAAAAACATACTCCATTTTTTTTTCTTTTTCACAAAAGAATTTATTCTGCTATTCAGGAAATTCCAGCGCCTAAAAGCTTTTATGCCTCCTTGTATAGGGACTATAAGTAAGTTGGACATAAAACACTAATTTATTTTATATCCACAGCCAGCCATCTGCTATGAAAATATGAAAGACATGAAGTCACATAAAAAACCATAATGATGTACATTATGGATTATTAAGATGTGTTACATTTGTTTATGATATGGAATATTTGTTTAATGATGCAAAGATGTGCTGCATTCTTTTATGTTGTGTTTGTTTAACTCTGAATCTTTGTTATGTTGCTTGTCTAAAATACATGATGTTCTAATAATGGGCTTTGCAGCCAATAGCAAGGCGGGAGAAACAATGGGCAGGGCTGTCATGTAGAGAGAATAAACGGAAAAAAAAAAGAGGGATTAGGAAGCAAGAGAGATCAAAAAATGAGAAAAGAAGAGGTCAGTCACCCAGCCACATAGCCAGTCATTGAGTAAAAATACAGAAATAAGAAAAGGAAAAAGGACCGTTGGGCTGACGAGGGAGGGGGACTTGATAGGGGGAGGGGGAAGGAAATGGGAGGCGGTGGCAGGGAAGAGACAGAAATCTTTAATAAATAAATAAATTTATAAAAAATAAAAAAATATACAATTTCAAAAAAAAAAAAAAAAGGAAAAAGGCCAAAGGCAAAGGGTCGATGTGATAATTTAAGAAAATCTTGTCAAAAACAAACTAAGCTGAGGCCTTGCATTTATAAGTAAGAATAAGCCTTCATTTGTGATTTATTTGGGACTGGATAGAGGGGTCCCAAAAGTGAAAAGAAAAAAACGACCAGCTACAGATGTACATTCAACGCTTTGGATAAGTAGCTCAGCGTCTATAATTCATTTGTTATTTTTTATGTTTAAGAACTTGTGAAAGTATTTAAAAACCTTCCTAACTTTTATTTTAACAATATTTGATTTATTATTTGATAATATCCTTTTCCCAACTCCTCTCTTGACTACTTTTCACCCCTCACCATTCATTCCTACCCAGATTTGATATTTCTTCTCTTCATTTTCTTTCTTCATTGAAAATAGTTTGTGTTTCCCGAATAATTTTAGGAATAAAGCCTGAACTTGTGCATAATTGACTTACTAGGGGTCATATAATTAATAAAAAAACATTGTCCCTATTCCAGGAGTTATGAATTCTTTGCTAACATCAGTAATAACTCAACAATTTTTCTACTGTAAGCTTTTATAGGACTTACAGTTAAGAAAGCTGTTTAGAGAGTCTCCACTGCCCATCATCCATTGCAAATAGATCTTCTGATGCTTGTAAGTTTCAGGAATTTACTGAGACTTGTGAGTTGTTTAATTTTGTTTTACTTAGTCTCCATCCAGGATGGAATGTTTGAAATCAAAGACAATTGCTTCTGAACAAAGGCACATTTCATGGCCTCGCCAGGTATAAAGAGAGCAGAAAAAAAATCTATCTCCAAGAAACTTATTTCAAAATGGAATTCTATTGGTAAACTGGGCCACCGTGATTGCAGAACTTTCACATTATGCTAAATTTGTTAAGAACTAAGAAGAAAATCTGTGACTTTGCCCTGACCTAACAAAGCTTACCATCAGAGTTATATATTTAGCAACAAATTGTTATATTCTAATTCATGCTTATTACTTTCTTATATACACATTACCCCCCACACACACTATAAAAGATGTACATTAGTTTTACAGGGCATAAGGAAAACACAAAATAAATCAGAATGACCTTAAATTTAATTTACAAATTTAAGCAGTGTAAGCACTTATCTGTAGCATTGTACTTATCTTTGTTTATTTGCTTTGTTATTTAGCAAGTTAGATATTTTATATCCAAATAAAGTAAAGAAATAAAATAAGTCTTATAAAAATTAGACTGGGTAATGCAATCACAGGAAATTAAACTTGCTAGCTAGGCTATTCTCCCAGAAGGCCTGTTGCCTTTATTTTTATCTGTAATATTGTTTCTGTAAAATTTGCCTATATTGAGAGCTTCTTAAATCTGTCCCAAAACTAAAGCTGAAATTCTTAATTTATATACATTTTTTACTAAAATGGCAGTATTTGTCTGTTAATTGGATTGAGCATCTTTAAGAGTGGGGTTTCAACAAAATAAACTATAACTGATAATAAATTGAATGAAAGCTGAACAGTCTTAGACAACAAAAATATTTACACATCTGAGAACCCTGGTATGTTGTATGAAACAATTAGATTTCTTTCTTTCTTGATGGTTTATCCACTGAATTCATTTTCTGTTTTAAATTACCTCTCCTATTTCAAACATGTTTTGTTACATAAATAGCTACATTTAATTATTATAACAACATTTTTCAAAAATACCACTTAAATCAGTTTTATGTAATAATAATGTAGTTTATTTTTCTTTTAAAAAGTTGGCTATTTTCTATAAATATACTCTTTTTGAAAGTTTGGAAGTCAAACTTTTAATTTTTACACTTCAATATTCTTTGCTAACAGTAAAATTTACATTTATTGATAAAGATATTCTTAAGAAACTTTTTTACATGACCACAATGTAGCTGTATGTCTGTGTCTTCTTTGGAAAACAAAGCTTGAGAATAGCATGACTGTCTCTCCTTGTGGCAGGAACCTGGAGAATCTGACGCATTTAGTACGAACCTGAGGACAGTTTGCTACAGACTCCTGGGCATGCCTCCAGGAGCTTATGTGCTACATGGTCTCCTTGCTTTCACCATGCTAGTCATACTGATGATCTGAGTGAGTCAATAGGTCATAAAGTTTATATAACATAATTGTATAATTGTTCTCAGAAGAATGATTTTGTCTACAATGCCAATAGGCAGACTGTTCTACTTGTAGGTAGACCTGGTTAGAAAACTTCCTTAGTAGCTCGCAAGAATGCTTACACTTCTAACAATAGAGATATAGAACAGAAAGGTAATGGCTACTGGTGGGAAAGTTGGGGGAAGGAAGAGGAAGAAAAGGAGGGAACAAACGGGTAAATATTGTAATCATTTTTTAGAAACTCTAGGAAGTAAAACCTCATGGTAAAACAGTTCACGCTTACCACTGAAACAGTATAAACAAAAACAGCCCTGACTATCCGCAGCCACATGTTTGAACAACAGGTGGTCACAGTTTCTTCCTTTCACTGACTTCACACATCCCTCCTAGTTTATCAAGCCCACCTGGAGCAAGATTCCTAGCAACAAAGCTATTGATTCAGAGCATGATTTCAAACTATTTATTAGCATTACAAGATATCTCATAGATATCTATGTTTTTCTACCTCAAATGTGGGTTTGTGCTAATATTTGTGTTATTAAATGCACAAAATTAAAAAAAAAACGATTTATTTTTTTACATTTCCAGTTAGTCTAACATTGGTAGCCAGTTCTGAATTTCTCAAGTTATATATTTCATCTCCCAGAGAATACCTCAAATCCAACCAGAAACTCATTGGTCAACCGCAAAACAGTAATTTCACTATTATAAAAGTGGGACCACCTGTCTGGCAGATCAGTATCCAAGTTCCAAGGGAAAATGTTGATGCCTCCTTCATTGGTGCTCATTCACCCTGAGTGGGCTGTACAGAAGCTTCTAGCACTATGAAGAAGGGTCAGTAGGATGTAAGCCTCAACTTGCTGTAGCTTAATTCATCTGAAAACTGTATCTATAGTGTGTGAATTTTTTGGGGGAAATGTCCCTCTATCTGCTGTATGACCAGGAACAATGACATCACTTTCTGGGGCTTTTCTTTTCATAAACTGCAATTAGTTTTAACACATATAAAAACATAATAAAAATTCTTATGATTTGATTTCATATGTCAATGCTTACTGTTTTTTTTTCTATTTTAAAGGTTTGGTGTTTTCAATAAGCTTTCTTTGAGAAAATTATTTGCTATCATTAAGAAGATTAGACAAAGAGAATTAGCCATGTGCACTAAGTTAGTTTTTGCTGTCTATAAAATTCAAAGTTAAATATATACACACCTCAGATAGAGAACACTTTCAAGGCTTATGTCTGAATTCAAATGATAATTGAATTTCATGGGCTTTAACTTTTTCTTGGATGATGAATATTTCATATTCAGAATAATAATTATAAAGTAAATGAAATAATTACCTAAGCTAAGCACAAATTGATTTAATTCCCTTTTGGCTTAAATGAACATGCCAGTACACACATAAGCTTTTATAAAGAGAAAATTGCTTTGAAAAAAGGAAAATTTAAAAATAGAATGTTATTATAATTCAAAACAAGAAAATTATCAAAATGATTTTGAAAATGATTAACTCATTTTGTGATGTTCTTAATTTGTGGTTATACAATAAATAGATTTTTAAGATTAAAAATTACACCAAGAGAGTTTAGAGGCTTTTCATGCTGAATTTTTTTAAGTAGACCATGATTAGAAAAAAACAATTAAAACATTTCACTACCTTCTAAATTTTGTTTGTTTCCTTAAATCATCCCCACACAAAAACACACATCACTATTTTAAATAGTAACCCTTCGATCTCTCCCCTTGCTCAAAAGCCCACACTCTCTGTCCTATGTCAACTGAACTACAGAGTTCTAACAATGCACAGAGAAGATTAGTTTGTGTTCACCCCCTTCCTGATCTGTTTCTTTTCGACTGCTCTTTGTTCTTACGCATGTGAAGTCAAAGGGTCACTGCTTTGTTGCAACCCTCAGTGAAGCCTCAGCTCTCAACAAACAACTTGTTTTGCTACAAGCACTTGACATTTGTCTCTCTAAATACTAAATGAGTAGGCATCGCTTTCATGAATCAAAGAAAAAAAGAGTTTGATTGATTCACATTGCACTGGGATTGTGGTTTAGTATTGGAATACTATAACTCTGCAAGTAAAGTAGATGTCTCAACAAGTACAATCCTAACAAAGGACTCAGAGCATTTTGAGGTCAGATCCACGTACCCATGGAAAAGGCAACTGCTTGTAGATTATTAGTCAACCAGTCTTAACATAAAGTGAAGTGCTCGTTCAGGGAAAGACCCTTGATGAAAACTTAGGGAAAGAGCGGGTGAGAAGATTGTTAAGAGTCAAAGGATCAGAGAATTTAGAGAATTTTCTGTAAGACTGTGTCTTCAACTAACTTCAGAACTTTCACCCCGAAAATCTCCGAAACAGTACTGCCCAAATGTGTGCTGAATCAGGATCACACCAATGAAAATTATAAAGTTTTGGGTGGGGAGGGAATCGCCTCAACCTTATTCAAATAACTAGCAACTAAGAGATGAGTGGAGGTGATCATCCCCAGAAAAGACCACAGATTCCTTCTTTATTGAAAAAGTCCAGTCAGCCATGAAAACGTGTATACACTAACATAAGAGTGAGAAGTTCATATTGAGAAATATATATATATTATGACACTAACAATGAGTGTAACAAGAGCCCATGAATTTGAGTAGAGAGAATACTTGAAGGATTGCAGGGAGGAAAGGAAAGGGAATAATATTGTAATTGTAATTGCAAAGCATCATCAAAAACAAAAATAGTATTTTCTAAATAAATAAATAATGTGGAAGGTGATCAAATGTAAACCTCCAACATCAACACATATGTGCACAGATGTGGAGACCTACATATGCCTTTAATATCAGCACTTGAGAGGTAGAAGGAGGTGGAACTCCAACCTGGTCTACAAGAGCTAGTTTCAATAGAGCAAGATGATAACATAGAGAAACTCTGTCTCAGAAACAAACAAAAATCCAAAGAATGCAGAGAACGTGAAATAACCAGAATGCAATCCAGTTCTGGATACAACTCAACCACATGTGCATCTTGTAATTTCTTTTCTACCAAAGTCAACTCTGTTTCAGCCTCAGCTGATAATTGTCTTGGAATGTTTAAGTCCTTATCACCTTGTAAGGTTTGAAATAAATTACTTGGTTTTTGAATTGTCAATCCAATTGTGGACAGTAGCCAGATAATATCTGCAAGAAATTTTGGAAAACCATTAAGAGTTCATACTTGACATCTACTGATTTGTACTTTCTGTGACTGAATATAAGTCTGTCTTATATACTAAGTGCAGCATGAATTCTAATTGGTCTTAATAAATAAATAAAACCTAGTGTCAGATATTAGGGGCTGAAGGCTGAAGGATTAGAGAATCAGTATGGCTAGTTGCCAGAGAGACCTTTTACCTTACTAATGCTCAGATCAAAAAGACAAATCTGTCCTGAGAGTGTCTCCTCAGAATGCATCCTCAGACTGCAATGAGCTCCTCTCTCCTCCTTCTTTATTCCTCTCTGCACCCAGCCATATCATTTCTGACTTCATGCCCATAGTACTGGGATTAAAGACGTGGGAATCCAAGTTCTGGGATTGCCTTTGTGTAAACTCTGTTTCTCTTTTAGAGGGAATTGATTTCATTTAGCCAAGAATGCCGTTGAACTAATAGAGTTAGTTCAACTAACTAACTGTTTAACTAGAACTAACTCACTGTCTGCCTCTGTCTCCTGAGTTCTGGGATTAAAGGTGTCTGCCAACACCTCCTAACCTCTATTGATTTAGCTCTGCATGCTGATCTTCAGGCAAGCTTTGTTTGATAAAATACAAACAAAATACCAATACAACTAGGTAACTAATTCATTCACCTTCCTGTATTTTTTTCAGGAACAATTTGTAACCCCCAAAAGGCAGCTTTTTCTCCCTCTTCAAATGTTTTTTTCCCCCCAAGGTATCTGCATCTGATTCGGTCAATAACATATCAAAATAACAGTAAATTGTAGACTGTTGGAACTGTTTATTGGAAAAACATTAGCATAAGGAGAGGCTATTTAACCTCTTTGGGGGAAGAAATTTCCACTGTTACTTTTAACAGGCTCGAAATTTTTATGAGTAAGACAGTTTGCACTGAGAAGGCATTTTTTCCATCTATCCTGTTATTGCAAAGCTATAGTTAAAAAGCAGTCTCAATCACTATAGGTATTAGAAGAGGCAAGCGAATTCCAGGCTGTAAGAGTCCGTTGTCTGAATTACCTTTATTATGGCTCTTAAATCTGTTAACATTCATTTCCAGATTTCTTTTCAATGACAAATATAGGAGAATTCCAGTGACCGGCTGATTCTTTAATATGTTGAACATTTAGCTGTTCCTGTACTAGTTATTCCAATGTCTGTAATTTTTCTGATGTCAAAGGGCACTGTTCCACCCAGATAGGTTTGTCCATTAACTATTTTAAAGTTAGGGTTTTGTTTTTTATTGATTTTTACTGAGCTCTACACTTTTCTCTGCTCCCCTCTCTGTCTCTTCCCTTCCCTTCAACCCATACTTTTGGAAGACAAACAGCTTTTGGTCCCCTGCTTATGTGCAACCTGAACAGTCTGTGACCATTCTTGACAATATCTTTTAATATTTCTCTCAGACACACTATTTATTTTCGCAGTTTGTTTTGAGATTAGAGGAATGTTAATCTGTGTTTTCCACTGCCACAACAAATCACGTTCCCATTAGTTTATTGCTATGGTGGTCACATAAGGTATTAATTTTTCTATTTGCCTTTCTGGTATTATGCATTTGCTTTATTTCACACTTTGATATCCCTGAGACAAATTTCCAAATGCAAGAGTTTAACATTTACCTTCTAAAGAGACCAAGCTGAATGCCAAGATATTGGTGAAATTATTGTCACCTGTGTCTACCAAGTCCTCAATGTCAATTCCATTTGCATGTAATTTTAGATTTGGTATCTGATCACTTATAGCAGTTTGCCAACTTGCTTGTCTTCTGATATCTCCTTAACTTTTTATTTTATCTTGCTAAATTCTGTCTTTCATCATTTTCAGTATGTTTTTTTTACAACAGGCATTAATTCTTTTAATTGCTCTTTGGGTGAGTTTTCCTAATTCTTACAGGGAATAATTGAGTTAAATTTATATTGGGGCCTGTGGGAAGCCCCTCAGAGCATTTTCAATGATAAATATTTACTTTGCTTGTCTCTTGTTGATCTGCACTCATTGGTCCAATGGGCCCTCTGCTTCACCTTTCGCATACTCCGGAAGACTGGGACCTTTTGTTTGGATTATCTCTAGAAAAAACATAAATGAACATTGTTCCTAGGAATATCTTGCCTACAATATGTTTTCAAAGGATCTTCTTTACTACAATTAAAACATTTGATGTATTTGTTTTTTTCTTAAAATTTCTAGAAATTGCTTCTCCTATCAAAGCAACATCATAAGTGTGACTTCCAATATCAGCTTAATTCTAGAACCATTCATCTATGGGTGCTGATCTTGCTTTAAAACTCTAAACACTCGTTTGGATTCCAAAGCTCATATAAGTGCACAGAGACTAAAGCAGAAGATATAGGGCCTATATAGATCTGCACCAGGTCTTTTGTAAACAAACTATAAATGTGTTAATGAGTGGGCCTGGGAATCTTCTGCCATTTCTTGGAGCTCTTCTATTTTTATGTTGTCTTACCTCACTCAACTTCAATATTATGGTTTTTGTTATATCTCACATTTTATTTTAATCTGTTATGTTATTTCTTAGTAACTTATTCTTTTTGAGTGAGGGACAGAAAGGGACTGGTCCCAAATGGGAAAGGAGGTGTGTGTATGAGAGAACTGGGAAGAGTACAGGAAGGTGAAACTATATTCAGATTATATTGAATGAGAAAAAAAAATACTAAGATGAGGAAAGAAGAAAATATGATTTGGCAGAAAATGGTTTATCTAAACATCAAGCTTTAAATAATAGCAATAAAATAAAATTGAATCATGTTTTGCATGTTTTATAGTGATGTAGAGGATAGACTGAATTTATATAATGAATGCATTTTATTTAACTCTGACTTCTTAATAAGTCATTGTAAAGCAAATATTAAATATACAAGTACTTAACATATTGGATTGTAAAACCTGCCCACTCACACTTATTTTAACCTGCTTCATTTGACATATGTACTTAAACAACTCTTTCATTCTTTGCCTTTACATTATTCTTACGGCGATATTGGTTCTATTAATGTCTCAACTACTCTTAAAATAATGACTTAAGACCTGAAAATTTTTTAACCTCCATTCTAAATCTTTCCTAATATTGTAATACATTTAATAAACATTGTAATTAGACATCATTATGTTTATGTGTTGGCTTGTGTAGTCTGTTATTTGTAAATACACATTTCTGTAATAAATTCTCAGGCTCAGTTAATGTTCCTTATCCAAAATACACACTGTTGTAGGGTTAAGCCAGCCCCCTTTAGGGGGCGGGTTTTGCCTCAGGCGATTGCGGACTGTTAAATCAAGTGCGCTCCCTTTTTTCTTTCCTACCTCCTGGGCTATGCGGGAACCTAGGTTCTATAAGTTTTATTTAATCATTAAACTTGTATATATTCTTTAATATTTGCCTGCATTTATTCAAGCCAGTACACACTGTGAGCAGAATAAAGCATGGTCCTGGTACTTTCTGAACCTTCAAGTCTTAAAAAAGATAGAAAATTTTGATTGAAGTTCCAGAAAGTGGCCTCTTGGGCTCACTTAAATGTTGTGACATACCATTGTAAATCATTTTATGTTTTCTAGTAGTGTGCTAAGAGAAAAGATGGGAACTTAACAATCATCTTAGAGATGGAAAAACAGATCCCAATATTTAGGGATGGAACTGGTGAATCTATTTATGAAAGCCAATTCCCTGGAGCATTGCAAAGATCTTTAGTGAGACCCTGATCATAAAGCGCATCACCTACAAGACAAAAAGCAGATATGTACAAAGAGGAAATGTATTGGAATAGATGCAAGCAAAAAAAAAAAAGAAAAGAAAAAAACAATCTAGGTTTCAAACTAAGTTTAGTAAGTACTATTAAGATTTCCCGTTTCATTTGCATGCAAATTTCAAGATGTCTTTGTTTTCTATCACTGAGTAGTATTCCATTATGTAAACGTACCATATTTTCTTTATTCATTCTTTGATTGAGGGGTGTCTAGATTGTTTCCAGGGTTGGGCTATTACAAATATTGCTGCTATGAACATAGTTGAATAAATGTCTTTGTAGTATGATTGAGCATCTTTTGGGTGTATGCCCAGGAGTGGTATTGCTGGATATTGAGGTAGGTTGATTCCCAATTTTCTGAGAAACTGCCTAATTTCCAGAGTGGTGGTACAAGTTTGCATTCTTACCAGCAATTGAGGAGTGTTCCCCTTACTCTACATGCTCTCTAGTGTAAGCTATCATTGCCTTTTTTGATCTTAGCCCTTTTGACTGGTGTAAGATGGTATCTCAATTTTTTTTTTTTGACTTGAATTTTCCTGGTGGCTAAGGATGTTGAACATTTCCTTAAGTATCTTTCAGCCATTTGAGATTCTTCTTTTGAGAATTGTCTGTTCATATCTGTACCCCATTTTTAATTGGATTATTTGGAATTTTGATGTCTAGTTTCTTGAGCTTTTTATATATTTTGGAGATCAGTCCTCTGATGTGGGGTTGGTGAAGATATTTTTGCGTTCAGTAGCTACCTTTTTGTCTTATTGTCTGTGTCCTTTGCTTTACAGAGCTTCCTGGTTTCTGGAGGTCCCATTTATTTATTTTTGCTCTCAGTTTCTGTGCTACTGGTGTTAGTAAGTGATCTCCTGTGCCCATGCATTGAAGGTTACTTCCTACCAGAAGAAGGGTGGAAGGAGTAAGTATATGAACAAAGATGTCAATACCTGAGTGAATGGGAGCTCATCAGTTCTGGCCAAATAGGATAAAAACCAGTATAGGACCAACCCCTTTGAATGTGGGTTCCAGTTGTATGGCTGGGACAGACTGCAGGGCCACTTGCAATGGCACCAGTATTTGTCCCTGCACTTTGTACTTGGTTTTTGGAACCCAGCTCTTTGGATGGGTATCTAGCTCAGCCTGGAAATAGTGGGGAGGGCCTTGGTCCATCCTCATTAGGAGCAATATGCCTTGCTCTCTCTAGGGAGTGGATGGGGTTGGGGGAAGTGGAGGGAATGGGAAAAGGAGAGGGAGTGGGAAATGGGAGTGATAGTAATATGGAAAGATAGTTTGTTTTCGTTTTTAAAAAAATTAAAAAGATTTTCCATTTCTGATGTTTTCTTGAACTCTTTAAGGGAAGTTGAGATAAAAAAAAGAAACACAGAAAACCAGAACAGACCAAGAGCTGAAAAACTCTTGCCTATGTAAGTAACATTTTTAAAAACAGTTGTACAAAACAATGACTTTTAAGAAACACTGAAAACATTCTTACTAAGTATTAAGAGTAATTCAGGACCTTTGAAGACACCTCACAGGCTGGCGATTCAAATCCTAGTTATGGATTCCAGATAAACAACAGCTAAACTAAGGAGGCATACAAAATCTAATCAGCAGTAAAAGATTAAATGAAAGTAGTAAACCAAAGATTCACCAACGAGGCTAAATTTCATAATAGTACAGACTAAGACCAAAAAATAAGGTCATACCTAAACTGCAGTTGTTCAAACCAGTGTGCTACATTGATACCTGGCATAGGAAAGACCTTTATTTTTCTTTGGTCAGCCTATGTTTAAGGCAAGAACTTTGATCTATAACATTCATTCTGGGTCTCTAGGTATAGAATCAGAAATTTTTGCTGACTAGTGCTTCCAAAGTGAATATGCAGGTGATCTAAATGCCAGGCTGCTCTGGACATGACAGTAGACCTGTTTTTCCAGCTCAGAAGCTCCATCTGTGCAGACTGACCCTTTTGTGCTCATGGAGGATGATGGGTCACTTGCGGACCATGGTTGTTGGTTTTTCTGAATAGGAGACCTGTTCTAGTCCAAGACATAGGCCACAACCAATTTGCAGTGCAAGCAAAACAGTGGTTTGAAGAACTATGAGATTGTCCAGCCCTTTCACTGTGCTTTTTAGCTAGAACATAAGGCTTTCTCAATGGGATAACCCAGGCCTTGATCTTTACCTGAATCACCTAAACAAAAACTCAGTTCTTTCCAGATTTCTGGAAAGTACTACATTGGATCATGAACTAGTTAGAGATATGCCAGCATTCTCTAGCCAGATTTCTTAACAGTATGCATGGGCAAAAAGAACATTTTCTAGGCAATAGAGAATGTAAGGAATGTGTTGTGACCCAGACCACTCCATAGGTAGGAAGAGAAGTTCATTGCTGAAAACAAGCTGCTGCCAGTCTCTCAGGGAGCAGAGAATACCAGATGGCAGAAAAAGTCTTGTCAATTTTGAGGGGACAGGTAGAAGTGGGAGGAGGAATGCAGGCCAAGAGAGCCTAGGGTTAGCACATGAAATTTGATCTTTTGTAGGATGTTGGATTAATCAAGAACTAGAAGCACACTGGGGTTGGATGAGTGAAGGAGTGACTTTTCCAGGTAAACAGAAATCTGCTTCATACATTTTCTGAGGTATGTTGATGTTTGATTTCTGTTTACCTGATATTAATTTCTGTTCACCCAGTCAAGATTCTTGCATGGGCTTTTATTTGAGATGTTGTCTACTACACTGCCATATTTGGGGTCTTCTTTGCAACTTACAGAGAAAGTCTCTAAGAGGCTGAAGGAAGAATGTACAAAAGATAAAGGCATTTAAACTTTCGTTAGCAATTTCTTTAGCCACATGAATAAAGTTCATCATTTCTATAAAATTATATATAATAAGAGGGTCAAGACATAATGGAGCATGTCTAACAAAACAAGTACCATTTTTAAAAAATATGTCTCAAAAGTAGGGAGAAGTACTTCATAAGTTTAATCATGTTTAATGATAACTAGACATACCACTAACAAATATGTTTTCTTGGTTTAAGTACAATTTACAATGAAAAATAAAACTTCTCTGAAATGCATATTTCCAGTAATAAGAGGTAATGCAAGGCTGGTTTTGTGTTAATTGGCAAAATTTCAAAACATAATATAGGAGAAAGAAAAGTTAATAAGTGTGTGAAGTAGAAACAGCTTCACAATTGTTAAATACAGGGAACTATGGAAAGGTTCACATTCACAATACCTTTCAGAATAGCGATTATTATCCACATAGATTTTGAAATTTGGTCATTTTAACCTGTAGATCACCAAATTCATAAGGATGACCAAAGACAGCACTTTGGAAATATCTTTTTGGATTTCTCTTCTTCTATACAGGGAAGGCTTATTCAACCAACGACTCGGAGTTGTTTTGATTTGCACTTCTCAGATAGCTAGGGATGTTGAGCATTTCTTTTTTTATTTTAATTATTTATTTATTAAAAATTTCCACCTTGTCCCCTCCTCCCATTTCCCTCCCTCTCCCTTCTTGCCCTCCCCCACCCTCTCCAGTCCTAAGAGCAGTCAGTTTTCCCTGCCCTGTTTCTTGCAGGACTTGTTCTTTTAGTGTCTTCCAATTCATCTGTCTTTTTCACTCTCAGAATAGAAAAACAGTTCTTAAATATTTATTACAGAAGGTGAACACTACAAATATCCATTACTGTTTAGAATATCATCAAAATATAATTAAAATATTTATAAATTTAGCAATATGGGAATCTACAAAGGAGGTACATGGTCAACTCATCCATTTATGTAAGGTTTCAGTATTTCAATTAGGTTTATGATGATTATGATTATACAGACTTTTTAATCTCTATTTGTATTTAAATATCATTCTACTTATTTCCTTAGTACAACTATGTAACCAAATAATTAAGAAAAGTACTTATTTTCTAACATTATTTCTCTAACTGTAATTATAAATTTGAATAGAATTCAAATTGCAATGTTGTAGAATCTCTTAGTTTCTATTGAACAATGTGCAATAAACTGAGTATATTAACTCCATGGTAAGGCAGACAAGTTCCAAAAATGGAATCCATTATATTTGTCAAATACAGTCTAAGAATGGAGTTATGAGAGAATTCTGAATGCTTGTGAGAAAACCCTAAGAACAAAACATGAGTTTTGTGACCTCGATTTCTTCAAAGCACATAATTATTTTCAGAATGCTCTTTCATGATTCCCACAGATGTACAAGATAGAAATGAGTTTACTTCAGATGTTTTTATTCATATGCCTCCATGAAAAAGCATATTTGCTCTGTATTGCTTGCCATTGAGATTGAGCAAGTCACTCATGTGCTGTACTTAACCCAAAGAGTATAAATTGTCTGATGCTCTTAACAGAGTTGACTACTTTGTTTGTTGTTGTAAATGAACAGGGAAGTCTTCTTTGGTTTTCCAGCACTCTGTGGTCTTCATACTGCATCTATTCTTGTACAAAACATTCTTTGTGCATTGGAATATATGGATAAAAGTAACCTAAAGTAGAAAAAAATCCTTAGAGTGCAGTTCTTTAAAAAAAAATAAAACTATCTCCCAATCTCTCTGACAAGGTTTTATTTTGAATCACTCATTAGAAAAATTACTAGTTTTAATCTTAATATTTGCTCAAGATTACTCATTACCTAGTCACTACAATATTTAGGATATTAAAACAGTGTAAATATCTTTTACTGATGAAAAATAAAAATATGATGCATATATAGTGGTAAGCTATTTAGTTTTTGAAAATTGAAATTATAAAGTTTCAAAATAAATAGATCTATAAAACATTATGTTGAGTGAGGTAAACTAAATAAATAAAGACAAACATTAAATGTTTCCTCTCATATATGATTCATAGCTCCAAATCTTCAGATGTAAGGATAAAACCAGGAGATACTACAGAAATCTTGAAACTAAAAGGGACTACCAGGGGTTGGGATAGAAATTCTAGATAAGAAAATAGCAATAGACACGTGACAAGAAGGGGGTGATAGGGGATTCCCCTCTGTATGTTGTGAATATCATTGGTTAATAAAGAAACTGTCTTGGGCATGTGTAGGGAATAGAGATGGGTGAGGAAAACTAAAGTGAATGCTGGGAGAAAGAAGGAGGAGTTAGAGAGAAGCCATGGAGCTTCTGCCAGAAACAAATATGCTGAAATTTTGCTGGTAGGCCATTAGCTCGTGGTGATGCACAGATTTAGATTGGCTAAATTAAGATGTAAGCATTGACAAATAAGAAGCTAGAAATAATGGGTCAGTGAGTGATTTCAATAAATAGTTTCGTTTCTGTGTGATTATTTCAGGGAGCTGAGCATCTGGGAACAAGCAAGTGACCTCGAAGCAACAGGGGGGAATGGAAAAAAAATGGAGTGGGAGATAAGTGAAGTGAAAGGTGGAAGGTCAATATACAATAAACAGAGGAAAAATATAACACTAATGAGGTTGAAAAGGCCATGAAGAGTAGTATTTTTCTTTAATTTAGAAATTACATAAAATACATATAAGTGGGATGAAATATATATATACATACAGACATACATAAAATATATGCATGTATATGTATATATGTTATTACACATGGGCTGACAGTGCTTGTCATAAAGACCATAGACTGTCTAACAGAATCTCTAGTAATAGACATGAAAAAGAAAATAACATCCATTTTTTTTCCATTTTTGATGAAGAGATTTAGAAACTCCTAAAATATTTAAGCTGTTGCAGTTGCCCTTAGTTATATTTTAGAGGTTGAAGGCTCTACCTACTGCTGAAAACACCATGTACTTCAGATCTAGCTCTTGAAGAATCCAAGCTGGGTTTGACCTGGGAGCCTCTTTCATGATGACTAGATGCCATCCCATTGGATTAGGATGTCTTCTGCATGCAGGCTTCTAAGGGAAAGAAATAACCAATAGTTGTACACAGCTGTGAACTACAATAATAACAATATGGCAAGGTGTCTCTAAGGAAACCATAGTAGCACTTGAATCTTCATGGTAGCCATCAACTGTTTCATTGGACTTAAGGCCAATTCAGCAGGATGAAAGTAATGTCTGGTATTAGAAACCTAGCAAATACCCAAAGATAATGTAATCATTGAGCTTAGAGGAAAACCTACTACTCCTGTTAAAAAACCACCATGATTCCTGGTCAATTGGGGCTGAAGAAATGGTTGCAACTGACAAGAATCTAGCACTAATAGAGCAAACTTTTGATTTGCTGAGACAATTGATGGTGCTTAGCTGAACCTGAGAAATATGGGATTAAGAAGAACCCAGCACTTTTGAGGTAAAATCTTCTGAGAAACATTTTGCAGTGTCAACATAAAAGTTTTGGTCAAGAAAAAGCCAAGTCCATACACCTTGTGCTGGCAGTTGAGTTTGATCCTGTGCAAGAGTCACCTGGTGTTAAAAGTTGTGGAGCAGCCCTGTAGAGCATCTAAGGCTTGACATCATGGGTAGGACCAATGCCATTAATCAAAGGCATTGTGTTCTATAGCTGTGTATGAGAAATTTCTCTCAGATTAAACATGGACTTGTATATGTACAAATTCTGTAGATTTAAACTTTAGTTCTATTCATCCTATTGAAAATACAAGTTACCCTTGTCAACTTTCACACCAATAATGCAGGAAGCTTATTCAGGGTGATTGTTCCTAGTTTCACCCATTTACCTGCAAATGTCATGATTTCACGCATCTTGAAAGATGAATACTATTTGATTGTGTAAATGAGCCACATTTTTATTGCCTACTCATTGGGTGCTTTATATCTAGGTTGATTTCTGTTTATGACTATTATGAATAGAACAGAAATGAACATGGATGATTAAACATTTGTAGGAAGATGAAGAGTCCCTTGAGTACATGCCCAACAGTGGTAGAGCTGAATCTTATGGCATATCTATTTTCATCTTTTTGAGGAATATCTACATTGAATTTTACAGTGATTCTTCCAATTTGCTCTTGCAACAACAACAAAGTATTCCTTCTTTCCCATCATCCTTGCTATCATGTGTTTTATTAATCTTGGACATTTTGAATTCTTTAAAATAGAATCCCAAAATTGTTTCAATTTATGTTTTCATCAGTCCTGAAAGGGATATCAAAGATCAAATTTCACCTCAAGATTTAGCAATCTATAGGGAAGAAAATACAGAAATATTTGTGCATTTCAATAACAAAAATAAAACAAGACTTCTGTCACTTTTCTAAATTTTCTTCTCTTGAATATGAGTAGAATTTTATGAAACATTTTTCATGAATATATTGATTTTTTATCAAAAGCACTTCTATTACATTTTAAAATATAGTGAATCTTGAAGAACTGACCTGATGGTGGTTTGGGAGGGGAGAAGGAAAACTGGGATTTCTCAAGCAGAATGAACACACCTTATTAACCCACACTACCTTCTTTCTCCTAGGACGTCACCTCGGTAATTTGTCTCTAGGTTTGGTGTATGGTGGAAAAAAAGAGCAAAGGGAGTAAGATGGAGACATAGAGCCCTTGCACAGTCAATCCAGAACTGAAGAATAAAAACGAGAACACAGGATCACTGGTTCCATTTAGGCTTACTTCAATTCAGAGGCAAGGGAGATGGAGAGGACCAGCCTCAAGATAGATCTCTAAGCTCTTGACCTACATCGCTTTCTTCTTCCCCTCTTTCCATATTTCTAATAGTTTTTTTTTTCTTGTAACCACCAAAGGGAACCTTTGGTATGGTGGGAGTTCCATAGACCAGGACAAGGGCACCTAGAGCTACACAATTTTGCTTTCTACCTTGGACAGAGATGAAGTGCCCTAAAGGGAGAGGACCTCCGACCTCCCAAGGATTTTTTCGTAGAGCCTTTAAGGTCCTGAGAAGTTGTGTGAGTCCCTGAAAATAATAAATGGGCAGAGGGACTATCACTCCCAGTACATCTTTGTGGGAGAAACCAAGATTTCCCGGTTAGGATGGTGGTGAACATCTTCCAAAGGGAATCTTAGAATATATGACAAGAGTAAGAACAGAGCTAACTTCATGGAACAGCAGGAAGCCTGTGGGGAAACTGAGGGATAGGCTGGCCTATTTAGGAAATAAAAATAAAGGTCAATCAAGATTTTCTTGGGAAGAGAACAGTTTTTGACACAGGATCATTGGACACCATAGGCTAGTCTTAAACACATGGTGATCCTGCTCCCTTAGTTTACAAAGTACTGGGATCTCAGAATGATTCAACATGAAAGACATTTATGACATTTATTTGCCATGTTTGTTTTTGTTTTGTTTTGTTTTATTGTTTTTTTAATTAAGTAATTTATTTATTAAAGATTTCTGCCTCCTCCCCGCCACCGCCTCCCATTTCGCTCCCCTTCCCCCGATCAAGTCCCCCTCCCTCATCAGCTCGAAGAGCAATCAGTGTTCCCTGACGTGTGGGAAGTCCAAAGACCACCCACCTCCATCCAGGTCTAGTAAGGTGAGCATCCAAACTGCCTAGGCTCCCCCAAAGGGAGTACGTGCAGTAGGATCAAAAACCCATTGCCATTGTTCTTGCGTTCTCAATATTTCTCATTGTCCGCTATGTTCAGCAAGTCCGGTTTTATCCCAGGCTTTTTCAGACCCAGGCCAGCTGGCCTTAGTGGGTTCAGTGTGTGGGTGCACCCATCGCAGTCCTGAGTTCCTTGCTCGTGCTCTCTCTCCTTCTGCTCCTGATTTGGACCTTGAGATTTCAGTCCGGTGCTCCAATGTGGGTCTCTGTCTCCTTTCGTCACCTGATGAAGGTTAATATTCAGGAGGATGTATATATGTTTGTCTTTGGATTCATCTTCTTATTTAGCTTCTCTAGGACCACTAATTATAGGCTCAATGTCCTTTATTTATGGCTAAAATCCAAATATGAGTGAGTACATCCCATGTTCCTCTTTTTGGGTCTGGCTTACCTCACTCAGGATAGTGATTTCTATTTCCATTTATTTGTATGCAAAATTCAAGAAGTCCTTGTTTTTTACTGCTGAGTAGCACTCTAATATTTATATATTCCATACTT
>NC_022009.1:98486228-98491061 GCF_000317375.1 Microtus ochrogaster
GGAAGAACCCTGATTGCTCTTTGGGCTGATGAGGGAGGGGGACTTGATTGGGGGAGGGAGAGGGAAATGGGAGGCGGTGGAGGGGAAGAGACAGAAATCTTTAATAAATAAATAAATTTATAAAAAAGCTATTCTAAACAATAAATTTTACTCATGAAATTATATATGAAGAATGGAAATAGAGTAATTGTATCTTACTCATGGTGCTCTGAGAATAAAATAAAAAGAGGAATGTGTCCTATAGATATTGCTTGAAATATTTCTACAAAATATTTCAGAAAAAAAGACAACTTAACTGAGGCATGTGGGGTGCTTGGAATTGAACTTGAGTCCTCCAGAATAGTCAGTGCTCTTAACTGCTGATCAATCTCTCCAGCCCTGGATATTTTTCAATAAAAATGTTTCTCATTAACTTCTCCAATGAATATTGACCATTGAAATTCTTGTTTTTCTCTTTTTAAAAATATAAAAATTTTGTTCCATATACAAGGAAACTTAGTTGGTTTTGAGATCTATATGAAAAAATGGCTTGATGTCCCTGATAAAAGATTTCTGAAGAAAACAATTTCTTCTATTCAAAGAGAATGATACATTAATCATTTGGAGAACAAAAAGTTAGAAGTGATTTATTATTAGAGGCATATTAGTTTGTATTATCCTCCAAAATGATGATCCATGCCAAGAGGTTTCTTTTTCTCACACATGTAGAGTCACTTGATAAACAGACACATTTCTTAGTCATGCGTGCTGCCCCACACATACAATCTCACCATAGGGATGCTACAACATTATAATTGTCATAGTTTGACAGACAGCGTTGGCTAAATATTTGAGTCTAGGCCAGCTAGACTACAGTTTAACTTCCTACCTGAGACAAATTAAAAGAAGAGTAAGTGTGTGTGTGTGTGTGTGTGTGTGTGTGTGTGTGTGTGTGTGTAAGAGAGAGAGGGGATGTGAGTTACTTTTATCCTCATATTACCATTTAATAGTTAATTATATTTCATAATGAATATATGACATTGATTGATATTTAAAACTGTTACTGATTTCAGCCAAGCTAGAGAAGGCTAGGTTATGTTCAGCTTTGACTTCTTTGAAACATTTTCCTGTGCAATACTCCAAAGAAGGATTTTGTAGGTAACAGAGGAGCTTTGAGCTATTATTATCAGCTAGGACCCCGTTGTGAGTGGTTTAGTGTGAATCCTGATGTTATACACATCAGAGGAACTCTTTGTATCATTTCTATCATTTGTGTCTATTGTCCTTCAGGAGTAAACACAATGGAGGCAACGACTCACACAGATTCAGAGGAATTCTGAGTGCAGCAGATGCGAGGATTCTCCCTACCTTTAAGATAGATGGCACAACAGAGACACTTTCATTGTTCATGTTCACTTCTGTCCCAGAATCCTGTCTTTCTTTTAGGACTTGGAATGGCTCATGTTCTGAAGTTCCCTTCAGTGATTGGCTTTTTTTAAAAAAATAATAAAGGATCGTATGTTCTGAGAGGAAGAAAGGGAAGCACCTGTCATTCTATCTGCAGCACAGAGCATGAATTCCTTCTACTTGAGAACCAGGCCAATGGTTTGCCTAGGTGCCATGAAAGAGCTCTCATGGTTGAAGAGGACCTTGAACCAGATTTTGTGCTTCTATCATCTGTGGTGCCCATCCAACACTAATGTTAACCCTGAAACCAGGCATTTATTTTTTTATCAGAATTTTCACTACAGTAATGTGATTTATTGCAACTTTGCCAGTACACGGTTTCTGGTGAAGAGTCCTCTCCTGTCTTCCTGTTCTTAAGCTAGACACTAATGAGAATACTAAGAGAGACATACATGGATCAAATCTACATGGGAAGTAGAAAAAGACAAGATCTCCTGAGTAAATTGGGAGACAGTAAAAGGGGAGGGGAGAGGAAGGGAAGGGAGCAGAGAAAAATGTATATTCAATAAAATCAACAAATAAAAGTTAATAAAGAAATACATATTCAAAATGAATGCTGAAAAAGTCAGCCAGATTGTTAAATTCTTGGGATTTCTGAAGCATCCATGATGTACAAATCTCTTATAAATTTCAGAATTAACATAGCAAGGTGACACATTTCACTAATTAAGTTTAGAATGTGCCCACATTTTTCTTATCACTGAGTGAGAATTGCAATGTGTCCCCTCTTAAAAATCAACTACACCATTCGAGACCAGCCTGGTCTACAGAGCTAGTTCCAGGACAGGCTCCAAAGCCACAGAGAAACCCTGTCTCTAAAAAACCAAAAAAAAAAAAAAAAAAAAAAAAAAAAAAAAATCAACCACACCAGACGTTTTTAGCACATGCCTTTATTTCCAGCACTCATTTGATTCTGATAGTGTGAATTGGGAGCCCATTTCCTACTTGGGCTCAATATCAATATCCTTTGCCATAGAGAAAAAGAAATAGCAAGTTGTGGGAGGATTATTCCCCTGATACTGCCCAATGTATTAAAACCGTGAAAACAAATATTGCATAAAAATAGTAGTCAGATTTCACTTTACTTTGAATAACCAAAAAAAAAAAAAATACACCACAGATTGTTCTCAGGATACATGAGAAAGTTTTGAGGAACAAGGCAGTATTCTCTGACCTCTTACAGACATCCTTACTGTTACTTGACTGTGGGTCATTTTTCGTCTTAGAACATCGTCTTTTCGGTAGCTATTGAAAGGTCAGTCTCATGAGCAGACATGGTTATTCCAGATTTTTAATTCCTATCCAAATGCTTCTGATCAATCTTCTATTACTATTAGATACATGTCAATAAATCTTGTAAAAAGTTCCAGAAAAAAATGAAGTATAAGGAATCACAGGTGATTCAGTCAGGAAGGTTCCGGAAGTCTGAACATGAATATCTCTCATTCAGTGAAGTAAAATACGGGTCATATAAAAATGTGAGCTGACTTACATGGATTCAGAGAAATGACTGGATTTCCCATTTTCATTACCAAAGAAAATCTGCATAGTTTGGAGAAAGCAGAATATTCTTGAAATTTTTAAAAATTTTATTCTTAGACATTTATGAATGTAAGTGTTTTACACACACACACACACACACACACACACACACACACACACACACACACATGCACCATGTTGTGCTGGTGCTGAACAGGTCAGAAGATGGAATCAAATCTCCTGAAAGTGGAGTTTTTTTGCTTCCCTGAAACTGGGGTTTTGAATGTCTGTGGGATTTGCAAATTGGAAACAGGACTTCTGCAAGAGCAGCAAGTCAACAAGTACTAGTCATTGAAACATTTGTCTAGCCACTATAATTGTCTTTAATCTTCCACAAATAAATAATTTTTACTATTTATGCTCACAAACAAGACATGCAAAGTCTTACTTTGTTTGCCTTTTCAAGAAAATTGTGTTTCTCAATGAAATGCACAAGAAAATTCATTCCTGCTGTCTTTTTCACTGGATCATAAACTGTCCCATAACAAGATGGTATCATGTGGCTGGGTTATATTATATAGTTGGCAACTGTGAATAAAATGAATTATGTAATATTTAATGTATTTTATTTTGATATGCATTTATCTTTAAAAATGAATAATGAGGAGGTGAGGGAGTGGGAATTTGGATTGGTATTTTTTTTAAATCTAATAAATAAAAAAATGAATGATGAAAACCTTAAACATTCATGGTAAGAATATAACTCGGTTAGTCCCTCTTTATATTTCTCTTAGAGTAGGCCTTCGGCTTCTTCATGTCATTGACAGAAACATAGTTTGTAATCTTGAGTACTCTGCTGGGGCGAAAAAAGAACCAATCATCACAATCTTTTACAGTAGACTCTTGAAGAATTTTTAATAAATAAATACATTTTAAAAAATAAAAATACAACCCTCAATGACCACGGAGGACCCTGATGAGTAGCTCTCGGTGTCAACCAAGTTCTCTGTCATTTTTTCATCAATAATTCCTCAAGTAAAATTTTATCCTTCTCAAAGATAAAAAAATAATACCTTTACTTATTCAGCTCTCTCACAGGAAAATTATTAGGATCAGTATTAATGGTGTGTTTTCTGACTACAGGTTTGAGTCATCTGGGATGATTTCAGGAGAAAACCCTTGTGTACTTGTCTTTCTGATAGAGCCCAGATTTTTTTTGATCCAAAATAGCATCTGAATGTTTGAATGACCATGGGATAAAAACTTACATTCACCCATCACTTCTCAAGAAAAGTGTTATTCCTAGATCCGTTACAGCTGCTTCTCAACACTGTGTGTGGAAAATTTAACTTTGGCTTGAAATGCCCACACAGCATAGTAACCAAAATGCCACACACCCACAGTGGCTATGATGGCTTGAGCAAAGAATCTTTTGAAAGATGCAGTAAAGTCAGCAATACCAGGCAAAAGGAACAAAACCAGAGAGGCTTTGAGGTTGTTCAGGAGTAAAACCAATTTTGGTTATCATACCTAGATGTCCAATTGGCAGTGAGGAAGGACATGTTTCTGACCTAGAAAATAGGCCAGATGCTGAACTTTAGTTCCCTAATATAATTACTGCATGTGTTGCTATGGATCCTTGAAACAACCATCTAAATGAAATATTCTTTGAAATATTTAGCATCCTATAGGGTAATGTGAAAATATATTATAACTGGAGTTATCGTCAATTGTGCTATTTTTGTTGATTCTTGATTAAAGACTATGGCATTGCCCAGTAAAAGTCTTAATCACTAAAACTAGTAGACATACTCACTTAAGCAGACAATCATAACACTACCCGCGCACCTCAAGCACACACAGTGGATGGGAGAGAATATCCCTTAGGAGAGAGAGAGAGAGAGA
>NC_022009.1:98491876-98497193 GCF_000317375.1 Microtus ochrogaster
TTGTAGACCAGGCTGGTCTCGAACTCACAGAGATCCTCCTGCCTCTGCCTCCCGAGTGCTGGGATTAAAGGCGTGCGCCACCACCGCCCGGCTCAAGCATTTTTATCTTTGTAGTCACTTTTGGATAATATCATTCATTGTCTTTAAGTCTGTTGTTTTTATATATAAAGGCTATAAAATGCAGAGAAATGGTATAAAATAACTTGAAAGCTCATGATTGCACAATTAGCTCTTTCCTAATTATCACTTATAATCAATAAGCCATAATGACAAATACAATGTACAATAAATACCTGTTTTTTCCCTTTATATAACATAACACTGAAATGCTGTCTTAAGTATTTTTTTATTTTTATAAAAATTTTATTTACCTTAAATAAAAGTACTTTAGTGTTCAAACATAACAGATAGCTGGCTGTGTATGATCAAGGGAAACTAAACCAGGGACCTGGAGATCGGCATTCTGAGTCTTCTTTCCTTATGGGAAGTTAAAAAGAGGGCTGAGACCTTTCCTTCTACCTCAGCTGTGTTTCCATCAGTTTCAGCTTTAGTTTCATGCAGAGCATATGTGCAGGTCTAGGAGAAAGATAAGAACTACTGGCTGTAATTTTATCTTTTGGAAATACCAATATGGATGAGCACTTTCTCCATGTCAGCTTTTGTAAATAGTTAGATAATATTCAGTGTAGAAATATGTTGAGGTAATAGATCTACAAATTCAAAATGAATTTTTTTGAAATGAAACTCCATCTCAATACTTTTACAAACAATGAAGATGCTAATAGCATTAGCTTTTTGCTCTCCCTCGCATTTCAATTCTGCTCCAGAGTCTTAGGAAGACACTGTGTAGAAATTAACATGAAACCACCTGAGAAAACTTTTCATAAGTCACTTCATTCCAGGCATTTGTATTGATCACCCTTTAACTGCTAGGCATGACAAATTACCTTGAAAATAAAGGGTGTGTGCAGTACTGTAGACTGATGGATACAACACCCTACTCTAACAAACCAGGTAAATTGAGTTTATGAGCAAGGCTCCATTCCACTCTCTGATTTCACCACTCTGATTGCTAACCACAGGCTAAGAATTATAAAAAAAAGGTCCTCAAAGTATGAAAGCAGAGCTCTGATCTTGTGGTAGCAATGTAACTAGGAAGGAGAAAATGTGTTTTTGCAAAAATGTGGAGTTCATTATCTCTGGTCAGAAATATAGCTCAGGACTCCCCAAACATACAAGATGAATTGAATTATAAAACAACTCCAAGTTTTCTTCTTACTTCGACATGTGCATTTGGACACACACTCACACACCACACACACATATTCACACACACAAACACACATACAGAGAGAGAGAGAAGAGAGAGAGAGAGAGAGAGAGAGAGAGAGAGAGAGAGAGAGGATAATAACTTTAATGATAAGAAAAGTTTCTGATATTTTGATGAATGTGTGAAAACTCTTCTCTATAATTTTAAAACTGTGAAACATTTTTACAGAAAAAAGTGTGATAGCTAATAGTGTTTTATTTCACGTCATTTTAAGATTTTTCACAGCATTTGGAACATATTAAGATCTAAATAATGATTGCAAAATGTGTATAATTCTTGATGGTGATTTTGTTTGTAAAAAAGACACATTTCAAGAGACAATTTAAAAAAAACATTTCTAAAAATAATGTTTATTTGCGAATTAAAAATTAAGACATAACAGTTTCTCTGTATATGTTGAAAAATTTCTTGACACATGATGAACTAGGGCTTTGTAAAAAATTCTCAGGAGTGAAAAACAATCTCAAAGAAGATCACATGTTTAAAATATAATATCAGATGTTGAAACTTTATGAAATATTGTTTTTATAAATATGCTCAGGTTTGTAAAGAAATTATGTTTAAAAAACAACTGTAGCCTCAGTTAGAAATAGAAAGCATGAACATATACATTAATGAAACTTAATAAAAAAACAGTGATCCTTTAAAATATTATAGTTGATATCACTAACAAGGTATGACTTTCAAAACATAGTATTTATGTATGCATGCAGGCAGTGAACTTCTGTCTTCCAGCAATGGCAGAGCCATTGACTCATGAGGACAGTTCTGTTAACTGTTATCTACACAAAATTAAGTAAAAGAAGACAACTTTTTATACATCTGTAATTTAAATCAATTGGAATCAATTGGAGAGACAGAGAGAACCTGGAGATAGAAAGGGATTTGGGGGTATCTTGGGGGTAGTGCAATTGACTTTGCAGCAGGTTTGTATATTTGTATAAAGTTATCTGATTATTTAAGAAGTCATCTGCATCTGTGTATTTAAAAATAAAAATAGTCTGAGGGGCTTATGTTTAAACCTAAAAAATTTAATAAGCAAAAAATTATAAAATTATGAAGAAAATAATTCCAAAGTAAGAATAGCTAAAAATTTTCCCAAAGAAAGAATTCCAGGCTTAATTAAGTGTAATGAAATACACAGGTGATTCAAAGCATTTTCAAAATTGCAAAAGGCCAAATTACAAATAGAAAATTAAAGAAAACTATTAAACAAGTGGGTAAAAAGACATGTAAAGGACTATGTCTGACTATTCACTGGAAAACACTGAGAAAGCAAAAGAATGGGTGATATTTAAGTACATTTTTCTCTTGTCTGTCCTGCAAAACTAGATAGAATATCCTCATGATTTGTGTTACTGGTTTGAAATTACTTTTACATGCTTTTCTCCTTAAATATTGCTTTGTATAACCTAGACCTGGTAGAGCTAATTGCTGCATGATCTAAGCTATCTTCTTTAAACACACCTTGGTTACACTAGTTCAATGTCAGCCATAACATGTTAAAATATTGATTCAATGTGTGTTTTATAACCATTCGCATTTGTTTTTTATATTTTTAAATTTTTATTGACCTCTACATTTTTTGCTGCTCACCTCCCTACCTCTCCTCCCCCCTTCAATCTACCCGTTAGCATTTGTAAAAGGGAGAAAGGTAAAATTCCATCCTCTTTTTAAAGTAGGAAAGGATTTTTCGGTGCTCAGAATTCTGGATTCACTGCAGATCAGCAATGTAACTATTATGTAGACTAGAAACCATAATAGAAGAATTAGAATAGCATGTTTTAATAGACAGGGCTGTAGCTCAATGACATAACAATGGTCCAGAATGTATGAGGTCATGATGATCTCTGTGTCACTCTGTCTCTATCTCTGCATGTCTCTGGCTTTTTCTTTCACTCTCTCACTCACACACATATTAAGATTCTACAGGTTAATTCCAAACAGAAGTTCCATGAAAGGCTATCCTTCTGCCTATGAGATTCACATGGATATGAGGATTAAAAAATTACATAGTTATATAGCTATTTTTCAGAACCAGGTGTGAGAATACACAGTGATAAAAAGAAGATGTAAAATACCACCAAACAGGTGAAAATAATTTTTGATAATATTTTGCTTAAAACACATTTATGATAATCTTCTATAATTAGAATTATTAATTATTAGACAAATCATTTTAAAATAAGTAAGAAATTGTAGAAACAACATATAAGTCTATATGTAACCACTAAGGAATGGGAAAAAATAATTTCAGCAGAATGAAAATTTGTGTTGATATGTTGTTTGAACTACCTGACTCAATTTCCAGTCATTTAATCAAAAAATAAATTCTTTTGTTTTGGAACTGTGGCTAATATGGACCAATCTTCCTTTGTGTTGTTTTCTACAAATCCCATAACAAAGACATATGTATGCATGGCATATACCCTTTCCACAAAAGGCTGCCTAAATTCTCAAACTCTCTCTCCTCCACCTTCTTCTTATGTCTTCATCTTCCATTGCTCTACAAACTGCCTGTCACTCTCAGGTCATGGACTTGGAATGTAATTATATCCACACACATCGGCACAGCTTGGGATGTCCTCAGTGAATGGTTGCTTTTATTGGCTAATGAATAAAGCTGTTTCATTCAATGGCTTTCTAGAGTCAAGTCAGGTGGGAAATGGACAGAAAGTAGGCAGAGTCAAAGAGATGCCATGTAGCTACTGAAGGAGACAGACACAGGAACCTTACCTGGTAAGCCACATCAATTGAAAAAAACCTGACACACATTTAATTGAATGTGAACTAGTATAAATATGACTTCTAAATTTTACTTCTTCATGAAAAGAAAAGTTTAATGGAAATACTGTCATGAAACTCTTCACGCATCATATTGAATATGAGAGAAACACTAAGCTTTAACTATAAAGAATCTTCAGGGATATTAACAAGAGAAAAGAAAGTATTGAGAAAATGACACAAAGATAATGTTCTTTCTCAAACATTTCTATGGAAATGTTCTTCCATAGAAAAGTAAAGAGAAAAGTTACAGAACCTAGAAAGTTTATGAAGCTTATAAACTCTTATGTTAATTAAGTCAGCTCTGTGATAAGGCCAAAAGTTTGGACACAGACAAGAGGGGATGAAAAAGTAGAGGGCTAAATGTGATAATTTTTTTTATATGGAAAAGAAATATGAATGAGGAAACACAGATTGCTACTTCACAGAGAAAGCCAAGAGTGAATGACCAGCCAAGAAATGAGAGACCCCATTCTCTAGGCCCTCCATAGTGGGACCTGGTAATGTTACAGTATAGCAAACATCCTCAGGGATGGGACATTTGTGAAAGAGCACATGATATAAGAGAAAGCCAGACTGAGTGAAAAGGAGGTTGTCTTACTTCATGACAATCATTCTAATTTAAGGACTGAAAGGTTCCCAGTGAAACCTTCAAGAAGGAGCATGTCCAATGTCACAGTAGCTTCAGTTATATGTTTTTTTCTCTTAAAAGTGACACTACCAACCAACACTGTCATATTTGAGATTTAATTTAAAGCAGATTAACCCATTAGGGCCAAATCACATCCAACTAAAGAATCAGGGTGTGAATCTTGACACAATGAAGAGTAGGAAATTCATACCAAATTAAGAATGCTTAGTATTATTTTTCACCAGATACACCAATTGGTACCCCATGTTGAGCACCCTTTAATTGGCAATCAAGTACTTTCCTATCCAATTCTCCAATTGTGTTGTCTTATATGGCCTGTTTACTTGTTTTGTTTAATTTTTAAAAAAACATATATTCAGAAATAAGTGGAATATTCAGTATTTCTTATTTTATTACAATGAGCATAACTGAAGGCTCATTTAATCATTCAAATTATTGCATATTATTATTGGAGATTCAATCATATAAGTAACATCTCTGGTACTTCTTTTTAAACATTTTCACTATCGATAGATTTATTGTTGCTTCCAGTTTGGAAATACAATTGTTTT
>NC_022009.1:98497293-98501207 GCF_000317375.1 Microtus ochrogaster
GGGTTGGTGAAGATCTTCTCCCAGTAAGTGGGTTGCCTTTTACAGGGTCTTGCTATATAGACAAATTTTCCTGAAACTAAATTTTCTCTTGCCTTCCTATCCAAACAGCTGGGATTATAGGTGTACACCAAAGTGTCCAGCTAAAATCTTGCTTATTTAAAAACCTCTGATGGATTTTCAAAACCCTCAGCTTTGAGCTGAAAAGATAATTCAAACGGTAAAAACACTAGCTGCCAAACTTGTTGACTCAGTTGGAGTATCTGAATTGATGAGGGACAAACTAGAGGGCAAACTATAGCATGTTGTCCTCTTATGCCTACACATGTGCTGTTTTACCCTCATACACACACATGCGCACACCCTTAAACTCACAGAACTATAGAAATATTTTACATCATATTTAATGTAATTATTTTTTAATAATGATTAACTGCACATACATAATTTACATATTTATTTACTTGTATTTGTTTCATGACCATTAAGAAGTTTTATATGCTTATTTCTAATCCCAGGCTTTTAGAAAATTGAGGCAGAAAATCTCGTATTAGCAGCATGCCTGGGGAGCAGAGTAAGACCTCTGTATGAACACAGCAAACTCTGTCATGGGGCTATTCATTGTGGTCTATTAATGTGGCATGAACTTAGTGGATTGTTCATTTTTAAAATTTATTTTATAATCTTAGTTTTAGTTCATGCTTACTATATTGGACATAAGTTATTTGTCTAATAATTTTTTTTCTCAAAGTAAAGGATTTCTGTTAAAGAATGAGAATTATACAGAACATTAAATAGACATGACCAGAAAATAAATCCTACATGTCATATAATAATCTAAAGACTAAATGTACAGAGAAAAAATACTAAAAGCTGCAAAGTAAAAATCCTAGTCAAATACAAAGGCTAATACATTAGACTAACATCTGAATTTTCCATAGATACTATAAAATACAGAGGGGCATGGAGTGATGTTTAGAACCTGTCAAAAACCACAGTTGCCAGTCTAGATCACAATAACCAGGATAAGAGTCATTTGTATAAACAGAAGAAGAGAAACATTTCACAATAAATTCAATACTAAAAAAAGTCTGTCCAGCATTCCAAGTCTACAATAGGGAGTCACCAGTCTGAAGCCAAGTTTACTATATATACCCAAAAGAGAGAGAAATGATAAATAATCCCATAAAAGTTCATCAAAAGATGGGGAGAAGAACATGGCAAAAACGAAATAACAGAGATAATAAGTACTGCTCTTTAATAATTCTCAACATTCTCTAATTAAAATATACAAACTAAGAGTTTGTAGCCATCTTTGTGCTGGAGCCAAGAAATACACTTCACAATCAAGAATGGACATCATGTAATATAAAAGGATGAAAAATATAACAGAGAAATGGCCCCAAGAAGCAAACAGGCATAGTTATTTTTTTATCTGACAAAATAAACTTCACTATCAGGGTTAGCAGAATCCATCTATGCTGACTCCGTACCAAGGTTCAGGTCAGTTGCCTCAACATAGCGGAGGACTTAGAAATTTACAGTCTAAGAAGTATGGAATGAGTTCACAGACATGCTGTTCAAATCATGCTCATTATTTTTCCTCTGCTGATCTTCTGTAAAGGCTTCACTTTATATACAAATGCACTTCTTCACATAACTTACATAACTACATTTCTCTGACAACTTTTGACTCTGCTCCTTGAACTAAGTGACCAAATCTGAGATCATATTGTCCACTTCTTCCCTATGGATGTCATATGCTATATTAAGACTTGCAAAAGAAATAGGGATGGTGGTGCACACCTTTAACCTTTAACCCCAGTTCTCAAGTGGCAGAGCCCCGAGGATCTCTGTGAATTTGTGTACAGCCTGGTTTACAGTGTAAGATCCATTACTGCTGTAGTTGTTACACACAGAAAGCCTGACTGGCAAAATTAAGTGGCTATTCTAAGTATTGTTAAAACAATTCAAGAGCCAAGAAATCAAGGTAAGTGATGTTTCTCCATATATTCTTAATTAGTTATATATTTGGCACTTTTAGGATTTATCTCTTACATAAATTCAGGAGCACTTTGGAGAAGGAACGAGAATTTACAGGCAGTTTCTACCAACAGGAAACACATGGGATGCACAGGGGAAGTTTCACTCAACAATGGTTCTGGTAAACTCACAATCACTGCTTGTTGTAAATGATGTTTTCAGGTGCTAAATAATTTAGGTTTAGATACTAGAACATCTATACTTAACTATAACTCCCTCACTGTGAAGTTATTGGATCTGGGCACTGCATCATTGCCTGTGGGGCATGTGTTCCCACTGGAACAGGGGTTGTCTTCATGTTTTTTTTTCTTCCATATCAACATTGTCAGTTAGAGTGTTCAGGGAATTGTAAGTGTTCTCTCCATCAGAACAAAACAAGGAGCTCCCATAATGAAACCAAATGTCTTCTCCAAATATTATTGGATAATTCTCAATAAGAAAATTGACAAAATAAATCTGTGACAAAAGAGGGCAAACACAGAGGTCTCTGTCATTTGCATGGTTATAAATCACATTTGATATAAGATCCTTGAGGATAAAAGTATGCAGTTCACAATGCTGAGAAAAAGGTCAGCTTCTAAAAAGTAGGTGGGAGTTTTCTGTTAGAAATTTGAAAGATTTTAGAGATCAAATGTTAAAATGCGACCATCAAAGTGCAATATCACATCAGGGTGATTTCCAGTGTTCCCACTGTGATGGGTAGAGTATATTGTTTACCTGACTAACTTTCCTTCCATTTATGAGATACGTGGCTGAGCTTGTTTGTAAGGTTGCTTACAGGAAGGCACAATTAAGGAGAGAGGACTACCCCCGAATGCGGGCACCATTGTGTTGAAAGTTCCCCGTGGGTGACAAATGGTAAAGTCAACTGATCAGCAGCATCCATGTGTCTCTTGTTGCTTAGTGTACAAGCAATGTAAACATCTTGACTCACAGGTTCATTATATTGGGAGATATTCTAAGTAAGGCCTATTCAGATGATAGTAGATAGTTGTGGGTCTGCAATGACAGGTTGTTTGAAATGCTATCTTCTCTTCTGTTCATTGATTCTACACAATATGAGGAAAAGATATTCTGAGTTAGGCCTTCTAATAATGTGCTTCTTACTGGCCCAAAAGCAATTGCTCAATTACTAATAAATCTGAAACTCAAATACTGTTAGTCAAAATAATCATTTCAACCTTTTACAGAGTTAATTTTGATATTTTATTAAAGAATTGCAAAGATGCCTACAATAGAAATGCACACTCAAAAACTTCTATAATCCAATCCTAATTAGCAACAAGATGTCAAGGACATATTTAATCACACTCACCAGTCCTCAGAACATCCATATTTGATAAAAGCAACCCACATTGCCTTTTTCTAGTTCAAAAACACCTTGAAAACAAGTAGAAATTCATACAATCCTCAGTGATGACATCAAGGGTTCAGTCTTGATTTTTGAATCCAGCACCCATGTTTTCTTATCATTTCTCAACACTTGCTCGCAGTAGGCTAATATAACAATATCCTAAATCACAACTGACAAAGAATTGAGCTCAAATACTCCCTTAAATTCTACTTACTCAAAATCCAAAAATGACTGTTCCCCTCCAGAAGAATGAAAACCAAGGGGGTACTTCTTTAAAAACAAAAACAGAAATGAACAAACAAACAAAAATCAGACTTTCAGGATAGATCTATGAGGATAGAAGTCTCATTGTCAAGACTTCCTTACCCTAGGCATAAAATATTTGTCTAATTAACATTTTGAAGACACCTGCCAATTGTGAGTTACAGGAGCTAGGCAAGCATAGAATACTCAGGACTATGCCAACAGCTAAATTAGAAGGGACCATAGGGGGAAGAACCCTGATTGCTCTTTGGGCTGA
>NC_022009.1:98501487-98519510 GCF_000317375.1 Microtus ochrogaster
GTGAGTCCGGTTTTATCCCAGGCTTTTTCAGATCCAGGCCAGCTAAACTTAACACAGAATATAAACAAAAAGAAAAGAAAAAGAATTAGCTAGGGCTTGAAGCACATTTTATTAAATAAATCTTGATAAGTTATTTTCTTTTGATGCTGAGGATAACTTAAGCATACATAGAAAACAGACAGCCTATTGAAAACCAATAAAAATATGCCACCATTGTAAAACCTAAGATTTATGAATATTTGTATTTTTATCATCAAAAATGAAGGGTATGACTACAAAATATTAATGTAAAGCCATAAAAGTAACTAATAATGAAAATACAGAATTTACAATCATTGAAGTGAGTATACAACACACATACTCTGTTATATTTAGGAATCACATATTTGAGCATTTATTATTTTCATTTTTTTTTTAGAAATCTGATCTAAAGATTATGTTGTATCATAATATTAAACCAGAATGTTTTCCTTTCGGCATGTAGCCAATCAAATGTGTGTCTTTTTTCACCCAATTATGTACAGGAATTTTCACAGTATATTGAGTTTTAATATTAGAAAACAGAAAAAATATCATTAGTAGAATGTGCTGTAGGTGACTTTTCCAATGAAATAAATGACATGTAAAAATTTAACCACTATTCCCTAAGTCATACAAATACTTTCTTTTCAAAGAATGCTCTACACTCTTGATGACAACTTTTCACAAATTATACATTTTGAGTACAATATTTATCCAAATCCTGAGATATTTTGTAGGTATCAGCAAAGGAATTCAAAACTCCATAAGAAAACAAAACAAAAAGTAAACAGAAATGTCAACAAAATCGCAAAGAACAAATCTGGCATTAGTTAGTTCATAATTATCTATAAAAACTGAAGTGACTATGAAAGTGTAGGCAGTAGTATATGTCAATATTTCTGGTACTCCAGAGGTGAAAGCATTGAGAATAGGATGTGTGTGTGTGTGTGTGTGTTTGTGTATGTGTGTGTGTACCTATACATACAATATTTATATATACACAATGTACCTGCATATCTATATGTGATTTCACCAAAATTATGCTATAAACACACACACACACATTTTTTTTTCCATTTTTTCATTTATTTTAGATTTGCTTTCTGGAACTCCATAAATAAAGATGGTAATCATCTATGGTTTCTCAGTAAGATGCATATAAATGTATATTCAGAATTTTCATTCGCCATACTCTTCTTTAGATGCTAATGACTCACTGATGATTCATGAAAATTATTCTAAGTGGGATGAGATTGAAAAAATAAGAGTTAAGTAAAACTATAAAAGTTTTCATTAAAAATAAAGTTTCCATGATTTTGCTTATTTGTTTGTTTTTTGGCTTGGATTTTTTTATTGTTATTTTGTCATATGAATGGGCAAGTTTTACTTAGACTTTCTGTCTTCCCCACCAAGCTTTTGTTATGTTATGTTTAATCTATTTCAGAAACTTTTATATCAAAAACAAAATTATAAATAAGATCCTTCAAAATCTTTCATTCTTTCCAATCATGAACAGAAATTCACTCATTAGTAAAACTCTTAAGTACCTTGATTATAGTCATTATTTTTATAATCCTAAGTTTGGAGAGTGTCTGGCTATCTACCATTTCTTTGATGTCATATAAAAATGCATCTCCAAATTGAATGTCACCATTTAGTATGCTATGCATCCAAGTATGATACCACAGTGATTTTACTCTAAATAAAATTTGTTTAACAAAATAATAAGGCTATGCAATTTTGATTCATGTGGAATAGTATGATTTAAAGCTAAATCCTTTCACAGTTATTCTAACCAAAATGATGGCACAATGTCATTCTTATTTCAATGCTTACCTGTTAGACTGTCCAAAGGAGCAGATGAACAAAAGTCCTTTGCCTTTCAACCTTCATAACAAAACCAGCTTGGAAGACATATTCTTTTCTATAAATATAGTTGGTGACACCTATTTAAGTCTCTCCTGTTCTTTCTTTCTTTCTTTCTTTCTTTCTTTCTTTCTTTCTTTCTTTCTTTCTTTCTTTTTGTCATGTACCTACTTTATTTGACAGGAAATGAGCTCACATTTCTCTCTCTTGAATAAAGCAATTTGTGAATCATATCCAGTTTGAGGAACGAATCACCCTATTCCAGAAGATAAATCATTTGTCATTGTTATGCTGAATGAAGGAGGAAGCCTGGATTGCAAATAGATTAGATGATTGCATTATAAAGACATAAACTGAAGGGTATACTATAAATGGAATGAATTTTGAACACATTTCTCTACCTGAGTCTATGGGAATCTAATGAGCAAACGGTGATTTTCTTTCACAGCTGAGAATTTATGTGAACCTCGCTTAAGAAAAGCTGGTGCATTTCTTGCCCTCTTTGTACATGCAGTGGTTTGCTGAACTATACAAATTTTATTAGTATGATTTCTTTCCCAAACTACCCATGCTACCAACTAAGTGACTAATTATATTTAAAATCTCAAACATGACCATAAAAATCTCTTGCTGCTGCAATAAAGCAGCACAAATTGTGTGACTCAGGATAAAATAAATATATTGTCTTGACATTGGGGAGGTTGGAATCTGGAGAAGGTATCAATCAATTCATGGTCCTTCTTAAAATGACAGAAAAGGCTCTGCTCTCAGTGTCACTCTGCCTCTGGGACTGTCTTGGATTGTGATTACTGACTATAGCCTTCAGTCCCACTTCTGTCTACACACCCCTGGGTACTTGAAATTTTCCCTCTCTTGCATGGCATCACTTATTTTATATCAGAGCACAAGCTGTAGACAACATTGTTACCATCATTGATGATGGTAACTTAAATTCCTACTATATATCACTTTCTGAGATACTTCAGGTTGTGGGTGTTACATCAACTTACTAGACTCCATGAAACTCTAACAAGGATTATTTATCTAGTTAACACTTCAATTGACCCCCAATTTCATGACATAATGAAAATGGTTGTCATGTTTTTTAACTAAAAATATGATGGCTTCAACAAAGACTCTGGTCTATTCTCTTAGAACTGACAGTTCAGTCCTAAATGCGTCGATTTCTATGACTCACGTTTTATTTTTGTATGTTATATCATGGCTTTGTAACTATAGCAACTCTTCCAAGGAAGTGAAAAAAGAAACAAGAATGGAATGAATATCCATTTCTTTCAGCATGAGTGTAAAATCATTTCAGACCTCCCAAGTAAAAGCCTTGAAATATGAAAAGGCCTGGATCTAGGAGAAGAACTAAAGATAACACAGTGATTAAAAGTATGAATTCTATGAGAGTGGTTAGAAATCCTCTCTAAAGTGATTCTTTCCTGTATTTGACACATTTATACATTAAGTTCATTCTAGAGAGTAGAAAGGGGAATTTGTGTCATCATCAAACTCAGAATATCTATTTTATCCAGAGGAAAATATTACTTTATTCATGGTAGAAAAAATATAATCTGTTAGTTCATAGAAACATTCATATTGTCTTAGTTTAGATCACTATTGCTACGCTGGAACATTATGACTAAAAGCAAGTTGACAAGGAAAAGATTCATTTGACTTCATTTCTCCATCAAAATCAATCACTGAAGGAACTTAGGGCAGGAATTCCAGCAAGACTAGATCCTACAGGCAGGAGCTGATGCAGAGGCCAGGGAGGACTTCTGCTTACTGGCTTGCTCCCCATGGCTTGCTCATCTTACATTCATATATATATGGACAGCCAGTCTAAGGATGGCACTACCTACAATGGGCTGGGCCCTGTTCCATCAATCATAAATTAAGAATATGTCTTATATCCAAATATGATGGAGACTTTTTTGGTTGAGATGCCCTCCTCTCAGATAACTCTAACCTGTGTCAAGTTGACATAAAATTAAAAACTAAATTTGTCCCCTTATAAACTTTATACATAAATACCTTATTGTTAAGACACACCATACTTCTTATTTCTTGTTCATCTGTAAGATCACACACTAAAATAGATATTTCAATAAAAATATACTATAAACTTAAAAAGCACAACAGGCTTTAAATATTCAAGCACTAAAGCGTCTCTAAAAAATCCACTCCTGATCGCTTGATCGCAGCCGCCAAAATGAAGTTCAATCCGTTTGTGACTTCTGACCGGAGCAAGAACCGCAAACGGCATTTCAATGCACCTTCTCACATTCGGAGGAAGATCATGTCTTCCCCCCTTTCCAAAGAGCTGAGACAGAAGTACAATGTTCGCTCGATGCCCATTCGAAAGGATGACGAAGTTCAGGTTGTACAAAGGCCAGCAGATTGGCAAAGTGGTCCAAGTATACAGGAAGAAATATGTCATCTACATTGAATGGGTGCAGCGGGAAAAGGCTAATGGCACAACTGTCCATGTGGGCATCCACCCCAGCAAGGTGGTGATTACCAGGCTACAGCTGGACAAAGACCGAAAGAAGATCCTGGAAAGGAAAGCCAAGTCTCGACAATTAGGAAAGGAGAAGGGCAAATACAAGGAAGAAACGATTGAGAAGATGCAGGAGTAGGGGCGTCTCATACAGTTTTCATTAAAGACTGCTTGAGTAAAAAAAAAAAAAAAATCCACTCCCTTCTGAAATCAAATGTCTTTGAACTGTGGGATCATATTAAATAAATAAACAAACAAGTTAAATACTTGTTTTACTTCAAGAGGAGAAAAAAAAAAAACAGGCCAGATTCACAATCTTAACAAAGCAAAAATCAAACTCAAACTGTAATGATAAAATCTTAATATCCAGTATCTAGATTTATTAATGATCTTTTGGGCTCCTCCAAAGTGCTTGGGTCACTTCTCTGGATCTGTCTTCTGGCTTCACACAGACAAGATTGTCTCCTAGGTTTGGGCTGTCTCTACTTCACTCCTGGTGCTGTGATTGGCAGTCAGACATCTCGTGGTACTGGTATCTTCATGCTGGGGTCTTCTGCTGCAGCTGCATTATACTTTCATCAACAGATCCTTCATGGTTCCAAGCCTCAAGTCTCTGCATGACCTTCTTATTCCTAGCTCTTCCAATGCTACCAAGGCTACCCCTTCACCAATGGCCTCTCCTGGCCTCTCAAAGTGCCAACCCTCTGCTCAATCTCATTATTCCTTCAGGTCTTCAAAACCAGTACCACCTGGGTGACTGTTACACTAACACATTCAACTGCATTAATGAAGTAAAACCTTGGCTGTGTCTGGAACACAGCTTCTGGGGGCTGACTCTCAGGGCACACTTCTCAGAAGATTTCACCTCAGTGCTGGTCCTACCTTAATTATAACTCATTCTTCAGCTCCAGTTAACCAGCATCCATTGTCCTATCAAAGCAAAGATTTCCATTTAGTAGTTCTGGCCTCTTGTTAATCACAGGTGAGTCTTCAGTTCTACATCACCACACACCATACATTCTTCACACAAAATCCCTAGTAGAGTCCTTGCTCTCTGAAACTTCACAACCCCTCATCTGGTTTCAACATTCTTATCTCTCAAGGTCCTACATAACAGCTTACTGAGCTCTCAACACTCAATGGCAATTCTAGTTCAATGTTACAAAGTTCTTCCACAATCTTCCCCAAAGCAACATTGTCAGGTCTGTACAGCAATATCTGTCTACCCAGGTACCAACATGACTTCATTTTGGTTATGACTGCTGTGATGAAATACTATGAGCTAAACAAGTTGGGGAGAAAAGTGTTTATTTTCCACATCATAGTCCAACAATTACAGAAATTAGGACATAAAACTCAAGCAGGGCTGTAACCAAGAGGTATGAGTTGATGCAGTGGCCATGGAAGGCTGTTGCTTACTGCCTTATTCCTCATGGCTTCCTCAGCCTGCTTCCTTATAGAATGGGGGGGGGGGCATCACCCAAAGCTCACTGGGCCCTCCCCATTAATCATTAATTTAAAAAAAATACCTTACATCCTGATCTTAAGGAGGCATTTTCTCCATGGAGTGACCCTTTACTAAGTTAATTCTAGCCTGTGTCAAGTTGACCTAAAATTAGGCAGCATACATATTGTACTAAGAAAGCAGTTCCAAATTCCAAAACAATAGGAACATAGTGAGACCAAAAATATTCTAAAAGTATCTTAAAAATTATTTGCCTTTCAAAAGTCCACAAGTAAGGATTTGCACAGATTTAAAAGATTTAATATGTATGACACCATTTTAAACTTAATTCTAAAGTTTGTCCATTCAAAAATATTGTAAAAGGAAATTAACAAATCTAAAAATGAACTTTTTTGAACCGCTAAGATTCACACAATATACTCACTGCTCTGCTAACTTCATCCTCATAGCCCAACCCACACAAATTTATACTTTTCCTTTCTTTCATCAGAAAACAGGCATCAAAAATAAAAATAAAATAATTTTTCAAAAGCTAATAAAAAACTAGAACACTAAAATAAACAACAGAAAAAAAGACACACAAAATAAAGATTGAAATACATACACATGCAAGAAAAACATGCATTTGCACACATAAAAGTCCCACAATAAAAACAAAAATCAGAACATTTAACTCATAGCCAAGATTCTTGTCAGTTGAAACCCAAAACAAAACCAAATAAAAATAAACAAGAAAAAAATGTCAGGACAAAGTATTCTGAGGCAAAAAAAAAAAAAAAAAAAATAAAAAAACCTTCTGAAAATACTATTGAGTTCATTTTGTGTCGACTGTCTATTGCTTGGCAATGGGCCATGACCGTGTTATTTGCATATACAGTGAGACACCATTTGATTTAAACTAGTTTTTTCTGGGAGCAGTTATCAATTGTAGATAGTTTCTGTTTCAGGAGTGTTCCTTTTTGTGTACTTCCCTAGTTAGGGTGCTCACCATACAGCTGACTACTTTGCAGGCCTTGTGCATACAGACATAGTCTCTGTGAGTCTGTGTGTGCATCAGCTGTTTTGTCGTGGAGGCCTTGTTTATACAAGGATTTTTCTGTAGCTTTGGAGTCTGTCCTGGAACTCTCTCTTGTAGACTAGGCTGGCCTTGCACTCACAGAGATCTGCCTTTCTCTTCCTCCTGAATGCTGAAATTAAATAAGTATGGCAATGCCACTATACTAATCTGGTTTTCTTTTTGTCTTTTATCCCGTACAGCTTTTAAAATCTTTCTGCCTTTTCTTCCACAGAGTTTACTGAACTGCGTGGGGATAGATTTGACAGAGACAACACATTTAGAACAAAGTGTTAGCAGTTCTCTCACTCTCTGCATAATGGCCACTTGGGTGTCGGTATTTTTCCCATCTCCTGCAGTAGGAAGCTTCTAGAATGATGGCTGATCTATGAGTATAACAGATGTTGCCAGGAGATATTTTGCTGCTATATTCATTTAAAAGTACAGTAGTATTTAGTTTTCCTTTAGGTTCATGGGCTCGAAATCTCAGGTTCTTAACCATTTAAATAGTATCAGGAATGGGTTCTATGTCATGAATTGGACCTTAAATTAAATCAGAGAATGATGGCTGATGCCATGATGTCTGTGCCATTATTTCATAATGGAAACCTCCAGGCATGTCATTATTATAGACTGAAAGGTTTGTAGCTGTATTCATGTTTAAATTTCTTTTCTGTTAATTTGCAGAGTACTTTCCATGAACACCAATCAGTACAGACAAAGACTTTATATAGGTACCTGCTTCACTGTGTTTACTGAATTATGTAGGTGTCTTTAACAATAAGACCTTATCTACAAGATCAACTCAAAAAAATCTGTAGTCCTCCTATATACAAAAAATAAGTGAAAAAAAGAATCAGAGAAACATCACCCTTCACAATAGCCACAAATAACATGAAATATCTTGGGGTAACACTAACCAAAGAAGTGAAAGACCTGTTGGACAAAAACTTTAAGTCTTTGAAGAAAGAAATTGAAGAAAATACCAGAAAATGGAAAGATCTCCCATGCCCTTGCTTTGGTAGGATAACATAATAAAAATGGCAATCCTACCAAAAACAATCTATAGATTCAATGCAAACCGCATCAAAATCCCAATACAATTCTTCAAAGACCTTGAAAGAACAAAACTCAAATTTATATGGAAAAACAGAAAAAAAAACAGGATATCCAAAAGAATCCTGTACAATAAAGAAATTTCTGGAGGGATCACTATCCATGACATCAAGCTCTATTATAGAACTACAGTAATGAAAACAGACTGGTATTGGCATAAAAACAGAGAGGTTGACCGATGGAATAGAATTGATTACCAAGATATTAATCCACACACCTATGAATACCTGATTTGACAAAAAACAGAAATTATACAACAGTAAAAAGAAAGCCTCTTCAACCAATGGTGCTGGCATGACTGATGTCAACGTATAGAAGAATGAAAATAGATCCATATCTATCCCCATGTACAAAACTCAAGTTCAAATGAATTAAAAACCTCAATATAAATCAGATCACACTAAACCTGATAGAAGAGAAAGTTGGAAGTAGTCTTCAATACATGGGCACAGGAGACCATTTCCTAAATGTAACCTCAGTATCACAGACAATGAAAGCAACAATAAATAAATTTGATCTCTTGAAACTGAGAAGCTTCTGTGAAGCAAAGGACATAGACAATAAGTCAAAACAGCAACTACTGAATCGAAAAAGTTCTTCACCAATCTCCTATCAGACAGAGGTCTGATCTCCAAAATATATAAGGAACTCAAGAAATTATATATCAAAATTCTAAATAATACAATTAAAAGATGGGCCACAGAACTAAACAAAGAATTTTCAGGAGAAGAATCTCAAATGGCCGAAAGACATTTAAGGAAATGCTCAATATCCTTAGCCATCAGAGAAATGCAAATCAAAACAACTCTGGGATATAACCTTACACCAGTCAGAAATGTCTTAGATCAAAAACACCAATGATAGCTTATACTGGAGAGGATGTGGAGTAAGAGGAACACTCCTCAATTGTGGGTGTAAATGCAAACTTGTGCAACCACTTTGCAAATAAGTATGGCAGTTTCTCAGAAAATTGGAATTCAACCTTCTTCAAGACCCAGCAATACCACTTTTGGGTATATGCACAAAGGATGCTAAATTGTACCACAAGTATATTTGTTCAACTATGTTCATAGCAGCATTACTTGCAATAGCCAGAACTAGAAACATTCTAGATGCCCCTCAACCAAAGAATGGATAAAGAAAATGTGGCACATTTACACATTAGAATACTATTCAGCAGGAAAAAAATAACATCTTGAAATTTGCATGTGAGTGAACATAACTAGAAAAAAAAGAAAACATCCTGAATGAGGTCACCCAGATGAAAAAAAGATGATCATGGTATGAACTCACTCACAAGTTGATATAGCAAAGGATATTGAGCTTATATTTCATGATCCTAGAAAAGCTAAGTAACAATGTGAACTCTAAGAAAAACATACTTAGATCCACATAAAAAAAGAAATAGACAAGATGACCTGACAAATTGGGAGCATGAGGGTGTGTGGGGAGGGCTGGTAGAAAGAGGAGACCAGGGGAAAAGGGGAGGAGGAAGAAAAACTTAAGACAACGGGATAGTCGAGATGGAGGGAGAATAGAGATGACAGCAAGGAAAGAGATATTTTGATTGAGAGATCCATTATGGGGCTAGCATGAAACCTGGCACTAGAGAAATTCCCAAGAATCTCAAAGATGACCCCAGCTAAGACCCTAAGCCAGGGAGGAGCGGGTGCCCAAACTGGCCTTGCCCTGTAGTCATACTGATAAATATCTTAAGTATCACCATAGAATGTGCATCTAGCAACTGATGCAAACAGAGACAGAGACATGCATCGGAGCACTGGACTGAACTCCCAAAGTCCAGTTTAAGAGTGGGGGCAATGAGAATATGAGCAAAGACATCAAGAGCATGATAGGTACATCCACTGAAACAGTTTACCTAAGCTAATGGGAGCTCGCCAACTCTAGCAGGATAGGAAAGGAAACAGCATAGGTCCAAACTATTCCCTCTCAATGTCAGTTGTATGGATGGAGCAGTCTGCTGGGCCACTAGCAGTTGGCCCAGGATTTATCTTTACTGCTTATACTGGCCTTTGTGGATCCTGTTCTCTTTGGATCATTACCTTTCTCAGCCTAAATATAGTAGGGAGGGCCTTGGACCTTCCCCAAAGCAATGTGCCTTAAACTCTGAGGAGCAGATAGGGGAGGGGTGAGGGGGAAGATGAAGAGAATGGGAGGAGGGGAGGGAAGGGAATGGGAGGAGGGGAGGGAATGGGAACTGGGATTGGTATGTAAAATTTAAAAAGATACTTTTTCTTTCTTTAAAAAAATTAAAAGACCTTATCTTCAGTGTATTAAGCAACTGATAGTGTTGGCAATACACTGGGATGTTTGATTTTCTCTCAGATTGGTTTATTAAATGCTGATTGGCCAACAGCCAGACACGAAGTAAAGGTGGGACAACCAAACTAAGGATGATGGGAAGAAGAAGGGTGGAGTCAGATGAGTTGACAACCCTATGCAGAGGGAGCAGGAGATGAATGTGCCATGCTAGTCAGTAGTGACAAATTCCAAAGCAAAGTATTATGGGTTGATTTAAGTCTAAGAGTTAGCTAGTAACAAGTTTGAGCTATCAGCCAAAGCATTTATGAGTAATGTTAACCCTAGAAGTCAATTATTTGGTTATTGGCAGGTGGGAGAGAAACATCAGTTACATATGATATCCAGTGGTCAGGGACACATACTTCCACATAAAACCTAAGGAAGTTTAAAAAAAAGATTTTAAACACCAAAAAACAAACAAACAAACAAAAAACAACTCAAAACAGAATCAAATGTGACATATTAGTAACCACCTTTTCTCCAGTAGGTACTATTTGCTGAAGCAAGCAGAGGCATGGCTCCTTTTTGAGAAGACTTCCTGACTAGGAGCTAGTAAATGGGCAGCTCTTTTAAGAGGACCAATTATCAAACCTTTAATGGAGTTTATGAGCAGCAGCTGGCATATTACTCAGTGGCATCATGAACCCAGAAACTTCCCAGAATTGTATCAGTAAACTTCACTCCAACAGCTGTCAATAAACATATCTCTGTCATGAGACTAATCTCTCGAGCAACTAAGACATAGGGAGGAGATAGATACTTTGGTCTCAGTCATCCTTACTCATGTGGTCAAAAAAAGACAGAGATAAAAGTATAAACAGATACAGATTCAAAAAAATCTATATATGGTGTATATTATATTTAAAAATACATGTAGGCTTGGGAGAGAAAAGAAAAAAGGTAAATAAAGTTCTTGAAAAATAGAGTAAGAAAAAACATAATAAACCATGTAAAGCTAGTTATATTGGCAAATAAACTTTTCTTGCTGACAGTTACTGTCCGACATGGACCAGCAAGATGAAAAAAAAATTGACAGCCAAAATATGCAGATAAGGTAGAACAGTCCTTCAAAAATTCACTGCTTCATAGGAAAGTCTGTGAGATATACCAGGCCTTTAGGCCAGAGTTGGATGCCCCAATATTACGGAAGAACTTTAAGTGATGGTCCAGGCAGTCTGATATTCCTGTCATTAAGTAACATTTCACCCTTCTTGAGTATTTGATGATGTTGAACACTAGATATTACAGTTTTCCTTGGCTATAATAGAAGATAAATTACGTACAAAACTTTGGATTCACAAAAATAAGACAGATAATAGAGACTTTTCTCTAATTTCATCAAATGTAAATAGACTGGATATTGCAACTGTAAATCTTGATAACTGTTTTTGTTAATCTTACTATGTTACAGTTAAGACTTTCCTTTTCATTTAGACAGAAAGGGGTAAATGCTGTGGAAAAAAATCCTCTTGTAAAGATTTGTCACTCAAATTGGTTTAAAAACTGCTGATTGACCAGAAGCCAGGCAGGAATTGGAGGCAGGGTGATCAAACTAAGAATGACAGGAAGGGGAAGGACAGAGTCAGAGGAGTTGCCAGCCAGATTCAGAGGTAGCAGGAGTTGAATGTGTCATGCTAATAGAGATACTGACACACGGCAGAGTATAAATAAGAATTAAGAGATAATATAAGTATAAGAGTAAGTTAGTAATAAGCACGAGCTATTCGCCAAACATTTATATGCAATATTAGCCTCTCAGTCAACTATTTGGGAAAAAGTAGCCAGGAGAAAAATATTCATTTATGCAGTTATCTTCTTGCTCTAGCTAAAATTACAAGTACTATATGTAACAGTTATGGAAAGAGCAGATAATCTTCTATTGCTCCTGACTTTAGAAGAAATGCTTCAAGTTTCTTTCTATGTAGGTTAATGTTGGCTTGCTGTAAATCACCTTTATTATCCAGAGATATGACATATGTATCTTTTTCTCTTAATAATGTTTGTCATCAAGGGTTATTGGATTTTGTCAAAGAATTTCTCTACATCTAACAAAATATCTTCTGGTTTTGGCTTTCCATCTATTTATATGATAGGTTTTATTTATTGACCTAGCATATTTTGAAGCACCCATGTATTATTTGGATGAAACATTTTTGATCCTAGTATAATGATATTCATTATGTTTTGTTGAATTCAGTATGCATGTATTTATTGAGAATGATTGCATCTGTGTTCATAAGGGTAGTGGTCTGTAATTATCTTTGGTGGATTTTATGTGGTTTGAATATCAGGGTAACTTTTGCCTCATAAAAATAATTGGAAAATGTTCTTTCTGTTTCTATTTTACAGAGTAATTTAAGGATTATTGTGATAAATCTTCTTTGAAAAATATAATAAATTCTGTATTGAATCCATGCAACTCCTCAGCTTTTGGGAGTTGGGAGAATTTTAATTACAACTTCTATTTCACTAGGGGTTATAGATTATTTTATATTAATTTAAATTTGATAGGTATTATTCCAGGATAAATAGATTTATAAAACATATCATGACATAATAGAAAATTTTTCTGGATAATATTTGCAAAATATCATTTTTATAGCTATATAGCTTTTATATATATCATTTTGTTTGCTCCTAATGACTCATTTTTTCTGTGACTTCTTTCTTCTATCCTAAAAGAAGTTCAATTGTTTAAATATACATAGAAACAAAATGTTATAAGCAAAAATATCTTTCTATAAGTCAATAGAATGATTGAAAAGTTTTTCTATTTTGCTTAAAAAGTAGAAAAACATTACTCATAATTAAAACATGTGTTCTAATAATTTCATATAAAGTCAAATTTTTGCATTGAAATTTCTGTATATCACTGTTATGTTTATTTCAGTATTTTTGTCCAGTGGGTAATAAAATACATTTATGGAAAATTTTTGTCAGAGTAGAACTGAAGGATAAAGAAACATGTTCTAGAGAATTGAAACAAAACAAAGAAAAGCTGTCAAAGGACTATACGCCAGACACCAAATAGAATTGACTCCTTTGAGAGGAGACAAAGTAAAAAATAAATGGTATTAAAGTTAAACACTATTGCTGGAAGAAAACTTAATGAAAACAGTGAATCAAAAATAAGTTGTCTTGAGGGGAGTAAATGTGTACAAGAACTTAAGGTTTGTAAGTTTGTCTGATATTATTTGATATAAATCATATAAATTACAATGCCTGTTCTTCGAGAAATAGTAAGTAACACAAAAACAACATTTTTCTACAAAGAAAATCCATATTTATAATCAAATATATCATGTGTGGATAGTTCTACAGTTCAGGAAAACTAATCATAAATAATCTGGAGCAAGTTAGGACTAGATGAAGTAATTTACAACTGCAAATGGATCTATACCATATAGTTTACATTGTGCTTTACAAGTTATAATAAAATATTCACTTTAATATTTGTTTTAAAAAATTATAATCAATGTAGAGGTATGCTATTTATGACATGTAGAATACCATTTATTTTCAATAATTTTTCATATACAAACATACAATCTTTCCTTAAAATTTCTAAAGACTTAGAATTACTGCAAGTGAAAGATTTATGCCAATGTCAGACATGAAAATTTGTCTCCAGGTTATCACACTTAGTATGAATATGCACTTTCATCTTTAGCACAATGACAAAGATATTCATAAATAACTCAAACCCTCTTTGTATAATAGGGATTTTCAAAAATAGAGATGTGACAATACACATATAATAATTTATTGATAAGTTTGTTGATAGTTTCAACACAGTGAGACATCATCAAGTGCTTTTTTAAAGAAAAATATATCCATGCCAATTTTAATGTTTATTTACATATATATTTTGTCACTATTGTATTCATATTTTTTATTTATCATTAACTAGTTTTCAGTTTTCTAAAACTCTAATTTTTCACTACTCAAAATGGACTTACATATGTTTTGGGAGTTCAGTCATTGCAAGAATTAAGGTGAGAATTCTTAACTACTCTAGGATACCAGCTTTCTGCATGCTCTCTGAACAGAACTAGTCCAAAAGAGGAAAAAGGGGCTTCTCACACATATCTACAGCCAAACTTACTGATGGGAGATTCTTTACTCTATGTCTAGTATTCTCACCTATTTTCTGATACCAGTTGTCTCTTTGAATAATAAAATGCACATAATACAAGGAATTTGAGATATAACATTATTTATGGAATACAGCCATGAATAGCTTCATTTTTGGCAAGACTTTACACAAAGAACATTTCTGAGCGGGCTGAAGAAATATTGTGCAGTTCATTCTTAATAATATATTAATAATTTATGTACATGTCTTTATTTTTTTGACATTACCAGATATAGTGTTTTGTTTCAGCGTTGTATGGGTAGGGAGGATCTGAAAAGGTAGGGTGGTACAAAGATTAGTGGTGTCTGTTCCTTTTTGGGCATGGGTAATGGAGGAATAGAAGATAAACTCTGGCTCTGAGTTCTGGGCTCTTCTTTGCAGAACTTTTCAATAATGTGACTCAGAACAAGTATATGAAAATCCTTGCTTTCTGATTGGACCTTGGCTCCAGTCTTGTAAGCTGGCTTCTAAGACTAGTAGATAAATTTCTCTAGCATGTCCTCAGATATAATCAATTATTTAATTCTCTGTAATAGGTAGCAAAGGAAGTATGAGCAAAGTTCTTTTCTTCTGGTTTCTTTCACCATGTAATTCTGTAGAAATTCTTCTGTGTATTATGATACAAAATATGCTACCATATAAATTCTAATGAAGATTTTATTTACCTCTTTTAGAGAATCTCAGAATAGAGTGCTGTGATGTCGGCAGTCTTCTCAATATATTTATCCTTTCTCTATAACATCACTAGAGATTAAAATTAAGACATACAATTTTAAAGTAACTTTTACTGAGACGAGCTAACTATATTGATAAAATAGAAATTGGTTGAAAAATTAAATTACAAATAATTATGTACATATTTTTCTAAAGTTATTATGCATCAATTAATGGTTTAGGCAACACTTAGTTTAGGACCAATATAGTATCATCATATTTTCCTTATATGACACCTAAGACTGCACAGAACATGTGTATAGGAAGAGGTTTTAGTCAAAGAGAAATAATCCTAGAATTAGGCCAGAAGTGGAATTCAGTGTTTTACATACTTTAATTTTTTACTGACACTGATTTGTATGGACTTATTAAAGGGAGAAAGAAAAATACTTAAAATATAGTTACTTGAACAGGTATTATATCTCAATTTAAGAATTCTGATAGTATTCTTGTAAGGCCCTAGATTCAATCCCCAAAATTGCAATGAAAGACAGAAAAAAACATCAACCTTTGGGCCAGGTGTCTTTTTAGTTACTTCCATACCCACTGCTCTCATTTCAGAATACTAAATAAACTTTTTGTTATCTCATAAAAGAATGAAGCTACTCTGCACGAGTTATTGCTATGACTCTACAGTCATAGAAGGACATTTTCAATATAATTTTATTTTAGTGTATTTGAGACTGAAGTGAGTAACATATAGGTATTGTTTTATGAGAGAAAAACTTTGCATAATATTTCTTTTACAGTCTTTGTATATCTGAATATTATATGCAACATCCATGTGGTTTTATCATTCTTATTTACCTAAAGAATTTAAAGTTACTGTTTCTCAATTTCTCTTGACTAATTTGTGGTTTGAGAAGTCCTTTGGTATATGTATTGCTTTTATTGGTTAATAAAGAATCTGCTTTGGGCCTATTACATTAGAGAATAGGGCAAGGTGGGAATTTCAAGCAGCTAAAGGAGGAGAGAGTAGACAGAGCCAAAGCAATTCAGTGTAGCCTACAAAGGAGAAAGATGCCAGATGCCAGCTAGAACCTTACCAGTAAACCAAGAGCCTCCTGGAAAATATAAAATAATAGAAATGTATTAGTCTAAGATGTAAGAGCTACAAATATGCTTAAGCTATTGGCAAAACAGTATTGTAATCAATACATCTACTGTGTAATTATTTTTGGTCTGGGAAGCTGGGAAATGAACAAGCAGCCTGTGTCTACAAATCTGTATTTTACGGAAAATGAAGATAGTTTTCTCTAGCATTTAGCAATATGTGATGTTTTGATATAGGTTGCAATGAATATTAGTTCATAGAACCTTTATATTCATTTTGTGACAGTATTTTGATGAAATCAAGTAATACACTTAATAATAAAATTTATTTGGATAGAGATCTATTTATTAAAATAATAAAAGAATGTGTTTGGTATGATTGAGATACGTTTGCATATTACATTTCAATTTTGCTGTAAAATACATATATAGTCAAACATGTTTTGACTATGGATTTAATTCACAAAAGGGCAGAAACAATGTGAATGCTTTTCTATAAATTTTATTAAAATTATTCAAAAATTTGGAATTAATCAACAACAATAGAATATCTGTGGCCTCAAGCAGGAAAAGATGGACAGAAAATGATAGATACACTTTGAAGTTAGTTATTATGAGATCAAACAGAATAAAAACAAGTAGATATATCTTTGACTAGAAGATAAAATGAAGAATGAAGATATTAGATGATTATGATAACATCTGAATATCTTTTAAAATCTTGAGTTATACCATGTGAAATTTAGCCACAAACAAAATATAGCCCAAGGTTGTGATGAAGGGTCTCTCTGACCTCTCCAGTCTATTTCTAAAGCAATCATTCTTTTGCTGTTGTTGTTAGATTTCATGACTTAAATGAAATGACTGATTTTATCAAATTCCATTAAGTATGAAGTATAGCTATATCTTACTCAACTCCTTTTGTATCTACAAATGTGATATAGGGTGAGGTCTCCTTGCTTTTTCTGTTGTCTCTTTGTTTTGACTGAAAGAAGATTCTTAAAGGCTACTTCAGCTGTCGCCATGTATAATTAGAAAATATAGGTTAATAAATATTCATCTACAATAGTCAAGCTTGTAGTCATGTTAGTTAGGTTTCCTAGGTATATAGAGATATATTTCAGTTACATAGGTATTCTTCAAATCTTTCAGAGACCTTCATTTTATGGCTTTTAAATGTTTTAAGAACTTAGGACTTTTCATAACAGTGAGACACATCTGCTCCTGGCAGCACCAATGTACTTCAATAGGATGATGGACATCAAAGAGGATACTCATGGAGTTTGATAGCCATTTAGGCAAGAAATTGCTCTTGCCTGGACTGCCTGATGCTATGCTGTATGAGCTGGATATGCAGCACCCACAGAAAAATGACTACTTAAGTTGCCTTAAGATGGCAAGACAGTCTTTTGGGATTTCTGCTTTATCAAAGAACAAAAAGAGTCTGCCAGACATTCTGCAGGACATAGAAAAAAGTGACTGACTAACTGTCACTATAGTAGAACTTTTTTTTTTTTTAATTTTCTGATTCATGGAAAAGTCTGCTAGATACTGGGCTGACAATTGATGACCCAATGGTAAAGAAGAACTTTGGGTAACTGTCTAGGCAGCAAGATGTCTCTGTCCATTCTAGAATTCTGGAAGTTGATTACAATGCACTTCCTGTTTGCTTAGGTAATATTATATCATTCTGGAGTTTTTGATGGAATTGAAGAATAGATAGTTGTAGTTATAGTTTTCCTTAGTTATGATAAAGGATAAAGTAGAC
>NC_022009.1:98519805-98521637 GCF_000317375.1 Microtus ochrogaster
AAAAGGGAAAATGGTGTGGCAAGTTTATCTGTATATGCATTGCTTTTATTGGTTAATAAATGAAGAAGCTGTTTTGGCCAGTGGCTTAATGGATTATAGGTAGGCAGAGAAAACTAAACTGAATGCTGGGAGAAAGAAGGCAGAGTCAGAGAAAGCCATGTAGCCCCACTAGAGACAGATGCCAGATGGAAAGTTGCCAGTAAGCCACAGCCATGTGATGACACACAAATTAATAGAAAAGGGTTAAATTAGGAGCTAGCCAATTAGAAGCTAGAACTAATAGTCCAAGCAATGATTTAATGAATATATTTTATGTGTGGCTATTTCTGGTCTGAGCTGTAGGAACTAACTAGCTGCAACCAATAACATCTCCAGACCCTTTCCTGAGTTGTTTTTTTTTTTTTTTCATATAACCCAGGGAAGCTACACACTGGAACAAGCATAACCTTGAAGGTGTTATTATGCCTAGACCAACTTTTCACATCTACTTGTGAAACTCTGACTAGCAGGGGAATTTCATGGCTAAGGATCTTGGCTCTCAGAACAATCTATATCCACTTTCTCATATGCCAGGGGAAACTTAAACCAAATGCTTGTCTTGTTTTTAGTCCATGATGTTCTCTAACAATGATCTAGTATCTTTGTAAGGGGCTTTCACCCTTCCTTCCCCTGCAATCTGTAAAACCGAGTTTTTATTTCCCTGATATCATTAATTTATGACTAAGCATACATCTCTGCTTTTCACCTTTCTTTGAATGCTAATCAGTACTATCTTTTTGTCCTATTCAACTTATTAAGCACACTGAAACACTAGGAGAGAAGGAAATAAATCTCGGTTGCCTTCACAAGAGAAAATAAAACAGTTTTTTTTTTTAAAAAAAATATTATGTCATCAATATAATTCATTATCTCTAATCTCTTTGAACTAACTGTCTTACACTAAACATAGTACATGCATTATAACTTTTGAGGATATATTGATGCTCTTGCCTGAAGTCATGGCTTATTCTACTTCATAAACATGAAGAGTTGTGTAGTCTCTATTATGTTAAATAAAAGGTCCCTTTTAATGTTATTTTATCACTTGTAAATATCAAGAATCTGATTTCACATGACTTTCCAAAAATTACATTGTTTTAAATTTAAATATAATTACATTTTTTCTTCCCTTTTCATCCCCCCAACATTTTCTACTCACCCTCCCTTGAACCTTTCAAATATGAAACCTCCACTCTCACGTTCATAGTTTTTATTTGATTATTGTTGCTACATAAACATACACATATTCTTGTTTATAACGCAAAGGCATTGCACGAGTGCATGCACACACACACACACACACACACACACACACACACATCCACACACAAAACCTGCTGAGTCTGGTTTATTTGTTTGCATGTATGTGGTTTTGAGGCATAACATGTAAGTTTGGATGGACAGAAATGGGCTTCATCCCTAGCAAATGTTAATTCTTCTCCCAGCAGCCAAGAGTTCCCTGTTGTTTTTTTTGACCTAGGGGTGGAACTAGGTGAATTTTTTCTGTTCCCTGTCAACATGATATTGTTATCACTGTTTCTATGCTCCCTTATACAGAAATTTGTAGAAGAGACATTCACAGTAGGTTTAATTGTATTGTGACTCTTACAATCTTTCCAGTTCCTCTTTATATCCTATATTCCTATATTTCCCTAAATGTAGCAAGGCCACACATCCCACTAAATAACCAAAGCCCCTTCAAATACAATTATTGGGAATGTGGACATTGTTTTCTCTAGACTCCTTCCTAATGAATTTGGGTAAAACACCTTTAAGAGCTCCTGAGAACATTT
>NC_022009.1:98522897-98524051 GCF_000317375.1 Microtus ochrogaster
TGGCTGCTCAAGAGACATCCCCATGGGCACCTGGGGTCTCCTATAGAGCCAAGTCTCTCGCCAACCCTCAAATGGATCCCTTAATGTAAGTACCTTCTTCCATGCTCCTATATTTGCCCTTTCTCCATCTCCACCATCCCACTCCCCGAAGCTGTTACATGTTCCTTTCTCCCTTCCCTCTCCCCCTCTCCCCTTTCCTCCATCCTCACACCTACCTCTGACCCAACCCCTTTGCTCACAACTTTTGCCCTGAAATCTTGTTGCTTCCAATTTCCAGGAGGATCTATAAATGTTTTTCTTTGGGTTCACCTTGTTACTTGGCTTTTCTGGGCTTGTGAACTATAGGCTTAATATACTATCACTCTGATGATTATCTCGAATATCACCAAAAAATCTTCATCTGGCGACAGATGGAGATAGAGACAGAAACCCTCATCAGAGCAATGGACTGAGCTCCCAAGGTCCAGTTGAAAGGTAGAAGGAGGGAGAAGACGAGCAAAGAGGTCAAGACCGCGAGGGATTGGTCCACCAACTGAGGCAGTGTGCCTGTTCTAATGGGAGCTCACCAAATCCAGCTGGACCTGCTCTGAATGAGCATGTGATCAAACTGCACTCTCTGATTGTGGCTGACATGGGGCTACTAAGAAGCCATTGATAAAGGCACTGAGAATTGTTTTTAAGGTATGTTCTGGCTTTTTGGGACCCTAGTCTATATGGATGCACAGCTCCCTAGGCCTGGATGTAGCTGGGAGGGCCTTGGACTCTCTCAAACCGGATGGAAGAGGAAGGAGGGGGTGTGGGGGAGAGGGAGGGGATTGTAAGGAGGGAAGGAAGTGTAAATAATTGAATGAAAAAATAAAACAAAAACAAAAAGCAAAAGAAAACCAACAACAACAACAAAAAAAAAAAAACATACTGGCTGCTCAAGGTCTTGCACGCAGGCAGAATTTCTTAAAAGAATGTCGCACTTTTTTTTTTTCTTTTTCAGCATTTTCAGGCCTTACATGGAAACACGCCACACAATGGGTACCTAAAAGTTTTTTTTTTTCCTCTTTACTCTTTTGGATATTGAAGGAACCACCATCCGGCTCCTAAATAAATAATACACATGGAGGCTTATTGTTACTTATAAATGCCCAGCCTTACTTTGGCTT
>NC_022009.1:98525099-98542250 GCF_000317375.1 Microtus ochrogaster
AGTCTTACCTATCCTTTATCCTCCCTTATTATTGACTGTTCAGCTCTTTATTAGACCGTCAGGTGTTTTAGATAGGCAAAGAATTACAGCTTCACAGAGTTGAACAAATGCAACATCAATGAAAGCAAGACCTCTTTATATTATTAAAACAATGTTCCACAGCATAAAAAAATAGCACACCTTTAAATAATATTTTACAACAATTTTGATTTTAGTGGATTTATAACATATAATGATAACAGTTAAGACTTTCTTCCATCAGCATTTTACTACCATCAGTACCTTACCAACAATGAACCAAGTAAATGCATATTTTGATAAACCCATGTAATCAAATGATAGAATTAATATAAAACATGAGTGAATTCCCATCATCCATAAGAGAAATTATTGACTAGAGTACTTACTTCAAAATGAATATGACTAGATGTTCCATTATTTCCTTTCTTCTTGGGATGTATGGATTGACACTTGCTATAAGTGTCTCAGGAGACTGTGCCTGAGGTAACATACATTTCAAACTTGAGATATTATAATTTTCCATTGATATTGGTCTTATACTAAAAGATTGTTATTGGTAAGTGAAAAAATCATGAGGAGAAATTTTTAGGGACATTTATTGTTTGTTTTCATGAAGAGCACCACTGCACGTAAAATACTTACGATAAGATGAAGAAAGCGAGTATAATATTTAAAGTCCCAATGTATGTGAATGACAGAACTTAGAAGTTTGACTCAAGGCATCTAAATTGGCATTCATGAACTAATAATCAGTTCTTTAATCTTAAAAGAAATTGTTCATTTTGATTCAATATATTTGCAAGTTTATATTCCATACACACAAAACTGAATCACTTTGCAACCAAAATTCACTAAATTATAGGGTATAATTTTACATAATACAAAAGTCAAAAAATTATAATATGAATATTTACTAATGATTTTAGATCAATTTAAGTTTTCAGTTATGTGGCTTTATTAATTTTGCTTTGTGATTCTCCTTTATTTTTCTTGAGTGAAGCAGTGTGGTTACAGAGCTTCTGGTAACCAGAAAGGTAGAAGTCAGGTGCTTTTGCAAGAAACTGCAGCTTGCTCCTGAGATGTGGGTTAAATATAGACTCTGTGGAGAAAGCAGTCAGATTCAAGGTCTCTGCAATTCTGCATGGGTGAATGGCATCACTAAGGTACATAATAGCTGTTCCTACAGGCAGAGCAAATTTACCCACTAGATAAAAGATATAAATCCAGGTCAGTGCATTAGTACAGAAAATGTTATTAGCAAGCTACTGTTCCCCCTTCCCCACTTAAGGTAGTCATTACTTCTTCCTCGGTAAGTTTTTATTTTTGAGAACACAATGCGCAAATATTAATTCAGAACCATAACACAGCAAATTTCCTAAAACTAAATATTGAGACAGTGAAGATAAATGGAACCCAAGCCCATAAACCAAAGAATTGATAGCCTAATACTTTTTAAAAACTTGGACACTGAATTTCCCTGTTACATGCATTTAGAATAATATTTAACTTCATTTGAAATATCTCCACACAGGATACACATAACTAAAGTCGCTTTTGAAATGCTACATATTTTACTTATGCTTTTCCTTAAGAGCTTCGCTAATGCAAGAAATATGTGTCTACCCAATGCTCTTGAAGACCTCTGTCTTTGGCCAGTTTACATTGCATTCTTCTAGAAAAGAATTCTCATGGCAATTCATAGTCCTTCAAAAAAATATAATTTTTTCCATCAAATCTGCTACCACTGTGATAGAAAATACTTTGGTGAATGCAAACAGGAAGAGAATAAATTATAATTGGCTATTTTAAGTTGTGGGGGAATACTGATAACACCTATGATTCCCTATGTTCCAGACTCTATAGTTTGCTAGGATGATTCTCTGAACTGTGAGAATATCATAAAAACAAAATTCTCTCATAGTACTCTAAGGTGGTCTGAGATAGTGGTCTGGAATAGTGAGCTGTCGCTAATAATAATTTGTAGAAAAAAGAATAAGAAATTACATGTCCCTTTTTCCCACTTAAAAGAAACTTCAATGTACATTTCTAGTCAATTCAGCACTCTCCAATTGCAATGCTAACACATCACGTAAACTCTTTGCATTAGAGGGCATCTGTTGGCTTTTGAATGACAACTGCTATTTCTCTCAGTATTGAGTGCACATGGGGTTTCTTATAGGATTTTATACTATAAAAGTCAGTATAAATTTTCCTTTGCATAGGTCATTACTCTATGCCCTTCACATCCCAGAAAACAGGCCAGTTTATTGTTTGTGAGCCTCATCTTTGGCTGTAGGAATCTGTTTGCCCTGGATGTTAGGACCATGGTTGCACAGATTGTCTCAGGCCACTATTTCCGCTCAAAAGCATAATTTCTAAATCTTGTCACATTCTATTGAGTATTTCTCAGCCTCATTATTAGGTGATCAATGGTATATTGAAAAATACTGATCACTACCATGAGGGAGGCAAATCACTGCCTTGCTCAGTCATTATCAGAAAAGCTTCCTCCTGAAATATACGGGAAGAAATACAAAGACCAGCAACCAGAGATTACATAGAATGAGACACCTCAGAACACTCAGACCCAAATGGGATATCTCTATCAAACCTCTCCCATCAGGGCACAAGGAACACTGCTGAAGGGACAGCCATGGCAGAAAGAATCTACGAGTAATAGGGAATGGAGGAAACCAAGAAAAGAGCCCTTCTACATCAATAGGATAGACACACACGAATTTACAAAGACTGAAGTAGCATTGGCACCTACATCAGAGGTCTGTACCAGAAGAAATCTTAGCGCTGAAAGAAGTGGACAGATGACACTTTTTGTTGTCTTTTTCATAAAGTACATAGTGATCACAGTTTCCCCTCCCTTTGATCCTCCCAATCACTCTTGTCTTCTCCCCTCTCCACCAGATCCACTCCTTCTTTGTTTCCCTTCAAAAAAAGAGAATGCCTCACAGGGATATCTACCGAACAAGGCCTAACAAGGGTCGATGTTTCTTGATTCATTTTCTCTGAACCCCTATGAGCTATGGTGTCATTTCCATAATTTCTTTTTCAGCTCACTTGTCATCCATATAAAGGAGGACTATTAATTTTTTTTGACTTGATCTTATGTTCAACCTCCTCATTAAAGGAGTTTATCAGATGTAGAAGTTCCTTGATAGAATTTTTGGATGCCCTGATTTTTAATACAGAAGCAATATCCAATTGATAAGCACTTGCAAATAAATATATAGTTTTCTTTTTTAGGAAATCATACTGGGGGTAAATGCTATCTTTTATTTTTCCAATTAGTAGATAATATTTAATGTATATTGTAGTTGGTAGACCAAATATATATATATATATATGTATATATATATATATTTAATTGAAATATTATAATGAATAAAAAGCTTCAAGGAACTATAACAATCAGGATAAAATAATAACAAACAAACAGAAGGAGGGTAATAAAAATAAAAGTCAGTAAAATAGAATTGAAATAGAAGAGAGAGCCAACAAGGTGATTCATTGGTTTGCATTATTTCCTCCAAAACTTGATGATCAGAATTCAATGCATAATTCTCACTTGATGGAGAAACAGAACTGACTCCTACATATTGCCCTCTCCCTCCATGTTTAGAAACCATAGCATGTGAATCCAGACAACACAGAGATATACACAAAGGCATACACAAGTGATAAAACATAAAAATGCAATAAGGAAATTTTAAATTCAAAACACTTAACTGTTCTTTATTTTGACATTTAATGTCATTGTGTTCTCTCTTACCTTTACTGCGGTTCTTCCATGGCTTCTGTCCTGATATCTATGGGTACTCTAAATGTAAAAATACATATCTGAAAATTTAAAACCATTGTTCACAATGAAATGAGACATATGACATTTGTCTATCATCCATTTACCATATAATTCTGTTTTTCCTTGCTGAATAATACCACATTGTACAAACGTACCATATTTTTTATTATGAATATCTAGGCTATATTCAGTTAATAGACATAGTGAATATAGCAACAATAACAGAGATAAACAAGTGTATTAATAAACATTCTCTAGGGTAACATATATGTATGTATGCATGTATATATCTCTATCTATATCTATCTATCATCTATCTACCTAAATATAAAGTGTGTGTGTGTGTGTGTGTGTGTATGTGTGTGTGTGTTTATGACTTAAAGGGTGTGGTCATGTCTATGAACAGGAAGTCTAAGAATACAAAAGTTGCTTCATCTATGAAGCTAGATGACCCAGCTGGTCTGAGTATGCAAGAATACTAAAGAAGTAATATCGAATGGCAGCAAAGTAATAGACATGTTAGCTATGGAAGAATAGGCAGTCAAAGAGCAAAAACTTCATTCTTCCATGTCTTTCTGTAGGCACAAGACTAGAGGTGGGTATGTTCGACTCAGAAGATATTGATGAAAATGTACTTTCCTGCCTCATGGTCTGCATAAATGCATATTTTTCCACCTCAAAGATAGAGATTAGAAGTGGATCTATCTATCCACTTAAAATTAACCAAAAACTGGTCATGCCCCTCCATTTTTCAATTTTTGCTAATTCCAGATGAAATTAAGTTGACAGCTGAGAATAGTCACCATTGTATGTTTCTCTGTGGATTCCCTTGGATAAATGCCCACGAGTTGTAAAGCTAAATTATAGCTCAAATCTATTTCTATTTCTAGGTTTCTAAAGAGCTTTAATACTATTTTCCATACTGGGTATTCAAGTTTATATTTTGCAGTCAGGACAGTATTGTAGATCAAAGACTGGGTTGGTGTTTACATCTCTATTTTTATAATCTGCAGATTACCTTCCTGTTCAAAAGAAGCTAGGATGGATTGGCAAAGGATCAATGTAGACACGAGCTTTATCTGTCCATATTCAAAGAGTTGGGTGGCCATTATTGTAAGCAAAGGAGCCCTGTTGTCAGTTTGTAGAGAGTAGCCTGTTGTCTTGACGTGAGACTGGGTTATTTGGAGATTTCTATGCAACCCCTTTGGCCAGCAACTCTATGAATACAAGCCAGTCCATATTACTGGAAATTTTGGTGGGTGACAAGTTATGGCCAGTTACAACTTGCTTCATCATTACTTGAAGGTTTCATTACAATTGCCTTCATATATTTGAGGACATTTCTACTGCACTAGAGAAAGAAATCACTCGTAAAGATAGACTGCATACCCAGCAATAGACAGCCTTCAGAAAATAAACTCAATAACATCTTTACATATTGCATGTCTCATAATATGATCTCAGGGTTTTATTATCTAGTTTATTGAGGATGTCAGAATATTTCCTTTTTGATTTTTTTAAAGGTACATAAATATACATTACTATAAGCAAGCAAATTTCTACTTCCTTCTCTATTCCAAACATGACATACAGTTTACCATTGTGCACAGAATTAAAGTTGAACATACCGTAATTGAAGTACATATAATTTATTTAGTTGAAAAGCAAGGCCTTATCAATAAATACAACACTACTTTGACTAATAGTACATTAGTTTTTCATGCAGATATACTTTATTTTCAATTGAAAATATTATGTCTTAGAAAACAGAAGAAAATCCTGTGCTTTAACTTGAAAAATACATCTAAAATATTTCAGAGATGGAGAAGTAAATTTTATACTTTCTAGAGTGCTAAACTTCCTAATTTTCCTAATGATCTAAGGGGGATCTTTGGATGTTTCCTCCTTCATCAAATGTTCCTTTTAATTTGGAGAGAATAAAGAATGAGTTAACATGTTGCTGGTATTATTGTTATGTTTACTGAATGCAGTTGGCAACTCTGTTCATCCGTGTATTCTGTAAAATATTGACCTGTAACACATAATGAAATAAATAAGTTCTTTTTCAACTTTTCAGTTCATTATTTCAGAGTAAATATGTCAATGACCAACTTGAGTGTGAGAGAAAAGGGAATAAATAATTGATTGAGAAGCTGAGTTTTTATCTGCTTAATTTATTCATTTCAGCTGTAACCTATTTTCAGAGTACTTGGCAAGCTTCTTTCTGGTATGTCATAAAGTCTTAATTGAGAAAACATGTTTAGAAATTCCACTCATTTGTATGGAACAAAAAAATTGGTGTTTAATCTCTTTAAGTTATTTTTGATGCAGGGGCTCAGTTTACTATCCATAAGGTACTCAAACTTACTTTTTATCCATGATGCCCTCAAACTGACACTCCACAGTCCTCTGTCTCTTCAGGTTCTAGCATTGCATTTACATATCAGTGTATACAAGTCAAAAGCCCATTCTCTTTTTAAAATTTATTTATTTATTAAAAATTTCCACCTCCTCCCCTCCTCCTCCCATTCCCCCCCACTCTCTCCCCTCCCCCTCCACTCCTTCTCCAGTCCTAAGAGAAGTCACAGCCCTGCACTGTGGGAAGTCCAAGGCCCTCCCCCCTCCATCCAGGTCTAGGAAGGTGAGCACCCAAACAGACTAGGCCCCCAAAAGGCCAGTACATGCAGTAGATTAAAAAACTAGTTGCATTATCATTGGCTTCTCAGTCAGCCCTCATTGTCAGCCACATTCAGAGTCCGGTCTGATGACATGCTCGTTCAGTCTCAGTCCATCTGGCCTTGTTGAGCTCCCATTAGATGAATCACACCGTCTCAGTGGGTGAACCAACCCCTTGCGGTCCTGATTTCCTTTCTCATGTTCTCCCTACTTCTGCTCTTCATCTGGACCTTGGGAGCTCAGTGCAGCGCTCCAATGTGGTTCTCTGTCTCTATCTCTATCCATCGCCGGATGAAGTTTCTATGGTGATATGCAAGATATTCATCAGTGTGGCTATGGGATAAGGCCAGTTAAGGCACCCCCTCCTCTGCCTCCCAAGGACCTAGCTGGGGCCATCTCCTTATTTGGAACCACTCTAGAGCCAAGTCTCTTGTCAACCCTAAAATGGCTCCCTTAATTAAGATAACTTCTTCCCTGCTCTCACACCCACTCTTCCTCCATCGCAACCATGCCATTCTCCCAAGCTCTCCCGAATCTTCCCCTTCTCCTTACTCTCTCCCCCTCTCCCCTTCCCCTCACCCCACTCCCACCCCATGCTCCATACTTTTGTCCAGCGAGCTTGTCTACTTCCAATATCCAGGAGAATAAATATATATTTTTCATTGTCTGATCTCCAAAATGTATAAAGAACTCAAGAAACTAGACATTAAAACTCTAATTAACCCAATTAAAAAATGGGGCACTGAACTGAACAGAGAATTCTCAACAGAAGAAGTTCAAATGGCCAAAATACACTTAAGGTCATGTTCAACCTCCTTAGTGATTAGCGAAATGCAAATCAAAATAACTTTGAGATATCATCTTACACCTGTCAGAATAGCTAAAATCAAAAACACCAGTGATAGCCTGTGCTGGAGAGGATGTGGAGTAAGGGAAACACTCATCCATTGTTGGTGGGAATGCAAACTTGTACAACCACTTTGGAAATCAGTTTGGCGGTTTTTCAGGAAACTGAGTCAACCTACCTCAGGAACCAGCAATTCCACTCTTGGGAATATGCCCAAGAGATGTCCTATCATACTACAAAAGCATTTGTTCAACTATGTTCATAGCAGCACTATCTGTAATAGCCAGAACCTGGAAATAACCTAGGTGCCCCTCAAGAGAAGAATGGATAAAGAAGATGTGACACATATACACATTAGAGTTCTACTCAGCAGTAAAAAACAATGACATCTTGAATTTTGCATGCAAATGGATGGAAATAGAAAACACTTTATTGAGTAAGATAACCAGGACCCAAAATGATGAATATGGTATGTACTCATTCATAAGTGGATTCTAGCCATAAACAAAGAACATTGAGCCTATAATTCAGGATCCTAGAGAAGCTAAATAAGAAGGTAAACCCAAACAAAAGCCCATTCTTTATTTTATTTTAAAACAATCATTTTTAAAATTTTACATAGCAATCCAAATTCCCTTTCCCCCAGCCCTAGTTCCACTACCCCCACCTTCCCACCATCCACTCCTCAGAGAGGTGAGGCGTCCCATAGGAAGGCACCAAAGTCTGTCAAATCACTTAAGGTAGGACACAGCCATCCCCCTGTATCAAGACAGAGCAATGTATCCCTTCATTCCATAGGGAATGGGCTCCAAAAATTCAGTTCATGCACAAGGAATAAATACTGGTTACACTCCCAGTGACCCTACAAACTGCTCAAGCCACACATTTGTCACCTACATTTGGAGGGCCTAATTTGGTCTCATGCAAGTTCCCCAGCTGTAGGTCCAGAATCAGTGAACATCCACTAGTTTAGATCAGCTGTTTCTGTGGGTTTCCTCATCATGATCTTGATCTTTTTGCTCATTTTATCGCTCCCCCCTCTCTTTGACTGTACTCTAGGAGCTCAGCCCAGTACTTAGCTGTGGACTTCTGGATCTGTTTCATCAGTTGCTGGTTGAAGGTTTTATGATCACAATTAAGTAGTCATCAATCTGATTACAAGGAAAAAGCAGTTTAGTTACTGTCTCCATTATTGCTTTAGATGCTTAGATTCTTCTTTTTTTTTTTTTTTTTTAGACAGCGAGGGTTTCTCTGTGGTTTTTGGAGCCTGTCCTGGAGCTAGCTCTTGTAGACCAGGCTAGTCTCGAACTCACAGAGATTCGCCTGCCTCTGCCTCCCAAGTGCTAGGATTAAAGGCGTGTGCTACTACCGCCCGGCTATTGCTTAGAATCTTATATGGGGTTATTATTACTATTTTTTGATTCCTTTTGCCATGTTTCGCGGTAACCTCATATGACTCCCTCTCTCTAGATATCTCTTTCCTTGCTCTCTTTCTCTGGCCTTCTCCCAGCTCAACCTTCCTGGTGCCTCATATTCTCCTCCCCACATCTTCCCTCCCTACGTCTTCCCTCCCCACTCCACTTCCAACCTCCCCATACACTCCCAACTTACTCAGGAGTTCTTTTCTATTTCTCCCTCCCAGAGGGATCCATATATATTACTCTTAGCGTCCTCCTTTTTTGTTTCCTGGCTTCTCTGGGCAAAACCACATTCATTATATATACTTTTAAATTTTTATTGAGAGAGAAAGAGGAGAGAGACAGAGACAGAGAGAGACAGAGAGAGATAGAGAGAGAGAGATTACAGTGTGTTATATGTATAGATGTAATTCTGGACAAAAGGCCTGGAAGCAAGCACCCCTGCAAGGTTTGCCATTTTACTGGCCCCCAAAGTGCATTTAGATAAAACTAAAATTACCTCAAAGTGCTAACAACTTTTCTACTAAAATAGTAACTGATGATGGTTAGTTTTTAAAAAAGAAAAAAGTAGTGAAGATACTGATGTGGCTATGGACAGTTTTAGAGAGAATAGTCAAGCGACTCTATGCAAGTAAATATCAGTATGCCTAGGTCACAACATGTGTTGGCTATGTAGTATTCAGAAAATCACTAAAATTATCCTGACCATCCCTTGCTTGATTTTAATATAAAGACAATAGTTACATCCACTTCACAGAGAAGTCATATGAGAGATCTGATTCGTGGTTGTCATTAATGGCCGTTTCTTCATGTTCTGTCTCCTAATTATTTTGTAACCTTATAGATCTTTTTCACACATCATGCATTTAAGATAAACTAGGAGAACCTAAACATTTATGAGACAAAGAAGAATGCTGTAATTTAAATTCTGAGTGCACTTTTGTGCTTTCTATCACTAACGCTGTTATTTGTCAGTATAGAATTTTTCTTTCATAATGTCCTTGGATAAATAATGTCTGAGCAATGGAAGGTGTGCAAGCACTTTATTAAAACATTTTCAGATGAATTTGTCCATTTCAGCTTTTCCATATGATTTTTATGGGTCTACTATGTTTCAGTGTTTTCCTTCTCCAAGAAATTCTCTGTAGCTCTGTTTATCCACAATTCCAGATGCTAGGGACATCTATCTTATATTTCCTTAAGTATAAAAATAATATAAACATGCCTATATCATTAAAAAATAGAAATTCTACTATTACTAAAGTAATAATGTAATGCAAATAATCATGTCTAAGGAATGGGTCAATTTGAAGGATACTTCCCTAAAATACACAGCATTGTTGGTAAATCAAAGATTGTGGTGATAAAGAGAATAAAAGTTCAAGTTCATTTTGTCTTTAATATGGAATTTTTGCCAGCATTAGATATATAAGATCCAGTGAGAAGGTTACTTTTAATTGTTTCTTGGTATTGTGTATAATCACTTGAGAAGGGAGTAGATCAGGCTGCCCTATGATCAATGGATATCAGTTTGTTGCATAATTGATAGCAGAAGATCTGTCTTTAAAGTATGCACCATAATTCCATGGTTTTGCTTTTGAATAGAGACATGGAGAGCAAGGAAGAGAGAACTAAATGTAAGCATGCATGAAGTGTGTAAAGGCATTCTCTCTTTTTGATTTTGGATGGTATTTGTCAAGCTGTCTCTAGACCTACCTTGTCTCACATTCCTTCAGTGATGGACTAGAACTTGGAATTTGGGTCTATAGAAGTCCTTCTCTCTTAAGTTGCTTTTGTCTGTATTTAACAGTATTTTCAGTAGGAAATTAAAGAAAGGCCTCTTGACTGATAATCATCAAACTATTAAAAACATAAGAGGGATAAATGCTGCTTAAAAAACTGTGACATTTCCTTTTGACAGTTCAAAGAGATAGAGCAAAACAGAGACAGAATTGGCAGTTACTTCAGAACCACTAAATGCCAAGAACTTTAGAAAGTAAATTCTATTTTATAATTGAAATACAAAAGAAAGTCTATCATTTTCCCTACTTTAAGAATATCAAAACCAAATTTTAGCGAGAAAGACTGTCAAGGTGTTAAGTGTCAAATAGTATGCTGACAGCCAAACCCAGAGCTTTCTGACCTTAGCAAATCTAAAGTAACAATCCACTTTACCAAATGGCAAAGTGGTTGTGGGAGAAATGATACGGCTTTGATGATGATTACTGATTATGTATCCTTCCCAAATACCACTGCTCTGTGTTTGAGGCCATGATTAAGTAGTCAGGGAAAATGGATTTCAGCAAAGCATCACTGAAAACAATTTATTGATCAGGTTTTAATGTGTCTAATATTCATTCTTCTTTCCTTCTCAGGAAATTTTCCATCACTTTATAAAGCCCATAATGTTCTCGACATCGAAATTGGTAATCATTTCCTATTGTCTTACTTTTTTCTTAGATTACTGGATAGAATTTATGACATTTTGTTTAACTATAAACTTAGAGATAAATTTATTAGAATATAATAGACTATACCATAAGCAATGTCTTAGGGTGTAATTTATAGTTAATAGAATTTTATGTTAAAATACTTTTTAATGACTTGAGTTCTCATAATTCTTAGATGATGTTAAATATAATCATTGCTATCATGTTTACCCGTTTATTTAATTAGTGAATTCCACTGAAGAATTTACAAGTCTCTATTCAAAATGCCAACATAGAATGAAGGGTGACTCAATGGCAGCAGTAATGAATTATAAAAATATAATCAAATGTGGAAAATATAAACACTATCAGATATGCAAGTGTCAAGGCTTCAAGTGGATGAATACGCATTCCAAACTAGTAAATGCTTACAGATATTCAGAGAATTTACAGGGAAAATAAAACTAAAACCATTGCTAAAAACATTTGACTTGCTCCACATAGGTAAAATCTGCCCTTATTGTCAAGTTTGCAAAGACAGAAGTACATTCTGGAATGCAGTCAGCAACATCCTCGTATGTGTAAGGAAAGTGGAACCGGTTCTCAACCATGACAGTTGGGAGGGGATTGCAGATAGTATCACTGTTTCTAATTCACAAAAAGAAATACTTTTCAATTCAACAAGTGTATAGAACAGTTAGAGGAAGAACATTCTACCTGAGAACAGAATTTAGATGGAGTTTTGATTATCTGGTGGAAATAAAGGAATCACCTTTCTTTTCCTTTTTTTTTTCTTTTTGGTTATCTTAAGTGCTAGTATACGATTCTTTGAAAACATTTCTTTGGAGGACTTCTATATTGGTACACACTATTTTGGTCATATCTAATTTTTATTGCATCGTGTTACTTTTTTATGTCCTTCCTCCTTACAGCCCCACCACTAACATTCAACATTCTATTATTCTCTTTTTATAACCCACTAGAACCAATTATTTCCTTATGTGTGTGGCCATCCCCTGGAGTACTGGCAACCTGAATGAGCAACACCTCTAAGAAAACTGACTCCCCATTACTCACCAACGTTCAATAGTTCCTCAGCTAGGGGAATGGAGTCCTGAGTTCTTCGTCTCTCCAGGCTAAAATATTTTCTGCATAAAACTTTGTTGTGCACATATTGTGGGTGTAACCGTAGCTGCTGTGACTTCAAGGGTACAAGGGACCTCTCATGTTTTCAAGACAGTGTTTCCCAGAAGTCCTTTCTCCCCCCGATTCTTGGTGGAGCCTCTTTGAGGAAGGTATTTCAATTAGAGCCAATGTTGATGGCATAATCAAACTGAAATATGGTTATATTCTACAGAATACTTAGAGCTAAATTTCATAAAAGTATGAAACACAGAATAAGATAATAGTGAAGACATTTAGCAGCACAACAATAAGAGGAGGGCAGCTGAAATAAGACTGTCTATCCATTTTGTAGACTTTTTTCTTTGTCTTGTATTACTTTGGCCATTTGTGTAATATTGGTCCTTTGATTGTATATTATGCTTTCAGACTTAGAGTTTCTTGTGTTAGTGGAGTGTGTGTGTGTGTGTGTGTGTGTGTGTGTGTGTGTGTGTGAAAGAGACAGAAAGGGAGTGATGGAGGAGGAAATGTTTTATGATTTATTTCCTGTCTATTTTCTAAAAATAAAGAGAAAGAGCATCGTTTAGTGGCTGGATTTAGGGAGATAAAGAGGAGAACATGATGAGAATATATTTTATGAAATAAAAATTCAATTAAAAGAGAGTATAATAGGAGCTGTGTGATATGGTAACCAAGCAAGTCAGCCAAACAAAGACAGGCTTCTTCCATAATGGAAAACACTGGAAGAAAGTGGTATTGCTGGATCCTGAGGTAGGCTGATTCCAAATTTCCTGAGAAACTGCCACAATGATTTCCAAAGTGGTTGCACAAGTTTGCATTCCTACCAGCAATGGATGAGTGTTCCCCTTACTCCACATCCTCTCCAGCATAGGCTATCATTGGTGTTTTTGATTTTAGCCATTCTGACAGGTGTAAGATGGTATTTTGATTTGCATTTCCCTGATTGCTAAGAAGTTTGAACATGACCTTAAGTGTCTTTTTGGCAATTTGAACTTCTTCTGTTGAGAATTCTCTGTTCAGTTCAGTACCCCATTTTTTAATTGGGTTAATTAGAATTTTAATGTCTAGTTTCTTGAGTTCTTTATATATTTTGGAGATCAGACCTTTGTCTCATGTGGGGTTGCTGAAGACTCTTGGGAATATACCCAAGAGATACCCAATCATACCACAAAAGCATTTGTTCAGCTATGTTCATAGCAGCATTATTTGTAATAGCCAGAACCTGGAAACAATCCTGATGCCCTTCAATGGAAGAATGGATAAAGAAAGTGTGGAACATATACGCATTAGAGTACTACTCAGTGGTAAAAAAAACAATGACATCTTGAATTTTGCATGCAAATGGATGGAAATAGGAAACATTATCCTGAGTGAGATAACTCGGACCCAAAAAGATGAATATGGTATGTACTCACTCATTAGTGGACTCTAGCCATAAACAAAGGACATTAAGCCTTTAGTTCACAAGCCCAGAGAAGCCAATTAATAAGGTGAACCCAAATAAAAACACATATAGATTTTCCTGAAAATTGGAAAAGATTGCCAGGAAAACGTTGGGAGCATGGGGGTGAGGATAGGGGTGTGGCTGGGGAAGGGGAGAGGGGGAAAGAGAAGGGAGAAGGGAAAGACTGGGGAGAACTTGAGGGAGTGGGAGGTTGGAGATGGAGTAAGGGCAGATATAGGAGCAGGGAAGAAGATACCTACACTAAGGGATCCGTTTTAGGGCTGGCAAGAGTCTTGGCTCTAGAAGGCATCCCAGTTGTCCACTGGTATGTCCCCACCTAGGTCCTTGGGTAGCAGAGGAGAGGGTGTCTGAACTGTCCTTGCCCCACTATCACACTGATGATTATCTTGAATATCACTATAGAATCTTCGCCCGGCGATGAAAGGAGATAGAGACAAAAACCCTTATCAGAACAAGGACTGAGCTCCCAAGGTCCAGTTGAAGGGCAGAAGGAGAGAGAAGATGAGAAAGGAAGTCAGGACAGCAAAGGGTTGTTCCACCCCCTGAGGCAGTGCGCCTGTTCTAATGGGAGCTCACCAAATCCAGCTGGACCTGGACTGAACGAGCATGTGATCAAGCCGGATTCTTTATGGCTGACAATGGGTTTTGACTGAGAAGCCATTGATAAAGGCACTGGGACTTGTTTTTACCACATGTACTGATTTTTTGGGACCCTAGTCTATTTGGATGCACAGCTTCCTAGGCCTGGATGTAGGAGGGAGGGCCTCTGACTTCCCATAGGCCAGGGTTCTCTGCCTTCTCTCAAGCAGGGAAGGGGATGGAGGAGGGGAAGTGGGGGGAGTGGGAGGGGAATGGGAGGAGGCGAGGAAGTGTAAATTTTTGAATGGAAAAATAAAAAAGTGAAAAAAAAAAGAATTTCAGAAAATGTAGGTTCTTGGAGACATGAGAAATGAGCGGTAAAGAAAGGTGATACAGAGAATAGAAGCATGCAGAAATGTCCGAGAATTACAGGTCAATGTAGGATGAAAAGAAAGGAGAATCACACAAAAGGTACCCAGGTATCCATGTTTAAAGGAGACTTGAGTCCTGCTGATAGCCTACAATTCTTTTAAGCCAGCAGTCAGAATCTGACTGCCATTGTGACATTTTAGCAGTAGAAGAACATTCACTTCACCACCATTCAGAGATCATAATGTTGTGGTTTTGTAACCTCTTTAAGTGAACTTACTGTTTAAGATAGACTAAAAGGGGTCCTAGTGCAGGAAAATGTTGCCACTCAAGGACACTAGAACTAACATGCCACAGTTTAAGAGTAATGGGTGCTATTGGGAAGAATAAGAACAGGTATTAGTCAAGTGGCAGAATGCATGGCTTGGGGAGTAAAGTAATAGTGTCTGGAAAACTTCACCCTTGATGACTAGTTCAGTACCTCCTGATGATAGCTGTAGGAGCATACAGCATTGAGCTCATGGTCAATATGAGAACTTCCTCTCCTCCACGAAGCTGCCCTGAAGTTGGCTCACACAAAGGCTGACGACTGATCTCTGCAGCCTCATTTTACCAGAAGGATAATTAATGAGAACTGGGTTGGAAGTAAGAATATTATTACATGTTACTAAAGAGGACAATCTGTATAAAAGATATAATGAAACGCTTTGGACACAAAAGGCCAGATAGATCAAAATTTAATAATAGCAAGTGACATCAGTGTTCCACTCTCATTAGTGGATAGACCATCCAGACTAAAATATCCACAATAACTTTATTATCAAACTTTATCATCCACCAAATATAGCTAGCAGACACGTTTAAACTCTTTTATCAAAAAAAGTGCAGACAACATATTCTTCTCAGCATTCCATGTATTCTCTAAAATAGGACACAATTAAAGCTTTAAAATATGTCAGAACAAAGAGAAATAATTAAAATAATTTCTTTATGTTTTCAGGTCACAGTGGAATAAAACAAAAAATCAGTATCAAAATAAGAATTAAAAGTGGGGATGACCTTTCCATGACCCTGTGTGTGAATGTATGGATACATGTTTGCTATGACACTTATATGGAAACCAGAGGACTGGCAGGAGTCAAATATTTTCTTCTACCATGCAGCTTTTGTGGACTGAACTCAGGTCATCTAGCTTAGTGAAAAGTGTCTTAAGCACTGAGATATCCCATATGCTCTTGAGGAATAAACATTTAAATAAGTGAATCACTGAATAAATGATAGGAATTTTTAATTATCGAGTCATGTAAAAACAGAGACACAATTTCAATTCAAATTGTGAAGAAAATATTTTTCCATGAGTTTTTACATTAAAGAACAAAACAAAACAAGAGAGTGAAAGAACAAAACAAAGCAAGAGAGTCCATCCCCAATGAGCAGAGTTATACAAAAAACTCAAAAGACAACCAAACATCATGCCAGGAAGATAGTGTAGCATGAAGACGCATGGTTTATGATGCTTATCAGAATGATGGCAAAATGGCTCAGTGAGCACAAAATTTATAAAAGTTATTCCAACACAATAAAATAAAGAACAGATACATATAATCTCAAGAATTTCACAATAGGTATTTGGTAACATTTATACAACCCTAGTGTTAAAAATCAGCATCCAAAATGTAAATTTGTACAATGGAGTATTACTCAGCTAGTAAAAATAATGACATCATGAAATTTGCAGAGAAATGGATGGAACTAAAAAAAAAAAATCTTCCTGTGTGAGGTAACCAGACCCAGAAAGACAATCTTGGCATTAACTCATTTTTACATGGGTATTAATAAAGGATAACAATGCTGCAATCTACAGAATCAGAAAAAATAAGTAGCAAAAAGAGTTGAAGGGGGCACTCTTAGATCTCTCTGGGAAGGGAAAATAGAGTAGATTTCATAGGTGGACTGGGGACAGATAGAAACAGGAGCAGGAGGAATCAGGTGGAGGGAAATGGAGGGGAAGAGTACTAAAAGAGATTATGGTAAATGGTGGGGTTGTTTTTGGGTAAGGTAGAAACCTAGTACAATGGAAATTCCCAGGAATCTACAAGGGTAACCCTACCTAAGACTCCTAGCAATAGGGGGTGCAAAGCCTGAACTTGTCATATCCTTGACCAGGCAAGAATTCTAATGGGAGGATTAGGAAACCAACCCAACCATATAACCTTTGACCTGCAATCTCTCTTTTCTCTAAGAAAGATGTTCTGGGAAAAAGGTGGCAGATAAATTGTAGGAGTGGTCAAAACTGCATGGAGTAACAGGACCCAGAGGCTGGGTGTTCCAGAGATTAGGATAGAATCAAACAGAATTGGCAAAAAGAAGAAGAGGAGGAGGAGGAGGAG
>NC_022009.1:98542350-98559898 GCF_000317375.1 Microtus ochrogaster
GAAGAAGAAGAAGAAGAAGAAGAAGAAGAAGAAGAAGAAGAAGAAGAAGAAGAAGAAGAAGAAGAAGAAGAAGAAGAAGAAGAAGAAGAAGTCAAAAGAAGTCAATATAATTACACCTAATGATATTTGGCTATGACCATAGTTTGATACCTAGCCCAGTTGTCATCAAAGACGTTTCATTTAACAACTGATGGAAACAGATGCAAAGACCCATAGCCAAGCATTAGGTGGAGCTCCTCGGGGAATCCTGTGGAAATTGGGGAGGAAAGATTGTAGGAGCCAGAGAGATCAAGGACAAAACAAGAAAACCCACAGAATCAACTAACCTGGGCTCATAGAGGCTCACAGAGTCTAAACTGACAACCAAGGAGCCTGCATCAGAGTGACCTATGTCCTCTGCGTATATGTTACAATTAGTTTTTTTGTGGGATTCCTAACAATGGGAGCAGGGGCTGTCTCTGCCTCTTTTGCTGGGAACATCAAGGAAGACTGTGATGAAGGATTATAGTAGCCAGAGGCCCAGAATATTTGCTATGAGAGTGTGTCTTCTAAAAATTACAGGGAAGCTACACAAGGATTCAATTATTTGGCTGTGTAAAAGAGATCCAAACGCTAATAGCATCAAGCAACAAACTACTATGGAAGGGAGACATATCATGGGCCACCCTTCTATAAATATATAGAACTACATACAGGCAGCTAACGATGCCTGGGAGCGACAAAATTAGTCTTTCCAAGGAAGGAGTCTGCTAGTTGGTTATTTAAAAATCAACTGATCAGCCCTGAAAACGTATACATAGGAGCAGTACTAACAGCAGGGTATACGTACACAATTATGTTTTTATTTGCAGCAGTAATAATGAAAACGATACTGTCAATTTGATAGAAAGAAAGAGGAAGACGTCAGAAGGCTGGGTAAGAGAAACATGGGAGAGGCTGAATGGAGGACACGGAAAGGTGGGAATTATATAGTTATATTTCAACTTAAAACTTTAATTACATCTATCATGCAAAGTTCAATAATATATAAAAAATGCATTCTCATTTAGAATGACAAAGATGTTAAGAAAGATAAATCCCATTAGCAAATGTGTATATATGAATTAAATGACTTGAAATGAATAATCCCAAGAGTGTAAAGTACAGAATACAGATAAAATAAAATGAAATGGTTTCTTTACAAAGAACCGGAAAAGAGGCATCAGTTTCTTTATCAGATAATTAAAAGTCGAAGGTGCTAAAATGTGAGTTGTTTTACCTTTGTTCAATTTCCTGCCAATTGGATGTCTTTAATTCAAATGAAAATTGGTGGTATGACTCAGAAGTTATCCTAATTCTAGGATTCATCTTGGAGACACTTAGGCCGTGGGCATGATATGAAAAATGGGGACCCAGTCTGAACCAAGGAAACTAAAAAGACCTTCATAATTAGAAAGAGCCTAGATACTGTTGCTTTACAAAACAATCAATAAAAAATAAAAATTTTGAAAATGAGACATTTTCAAAAGCAACTGAGGTGGTGAAAATATTCAAATGACTAAAAGAGTATAAGGAATTTGCAGCTGCTTTTGCAGTTTTAATGGCTGTAGGAGATGAGGTGATCTGCTGGAACCAAATTCCTTATAATCTAAAAAGCTGAGAAGAGAGTCACTCCAGCTATTCTAGCTTTGATGGATTAAAAATGAAAGTTCTGATGACGAGACAAGGGAGGAATCTACAGTCACTCAAAATCAGCACTGATTAACTCGGTGTGAAGTAACACCAGGGATTATGCCTCAGAACAACAGGAGAGCAGCAGTCACTCCCAGCAGGAGGAAGGAGACTGCTTGCTTTGATGTGGTTAAAGCTGCCTGGAGGTGACAAAAAAAAAGTTATATCTGGATTATTGGACCAGAAAGTACTGCATAATGTCATATCTAAACCCACAAATGCAAAGTAGGTATACTGGCTGAATTTATAGTATTCAATTCTACAGGAGTAACAAAGAAAAAGTGGGATATAGCACAGTGATTTATTAACAAAATTAAGAGGACTGTATTTTCATCAATCATAAAAGATTGCATGGTTTAAAGGGTGGTAATTTACAAATTATGTTCACTTAAATAACATTTTAGGAAAGCATGTATTTATATATTTATACATAATCATAAATTTTTTACAGTGAGATAAAAAACATGTTGGCCTTGCTATTATAATTATTTGGAGTCAGAATAACTTGGGAAGTTATAACAATGTCTAAGACTTACATGTTAGTTCAGAGAAATCAGAAGCACACTGTGAGCTTCCTTATAATTTGTAACAACTGTTTCTGAGCAAGTGAGTCAATTTCCCATCAATTTTTTCTTATATAAACACATATTTTTAAACTATAAAGCCCTCCAAATTATCATTTTCTGCTTGTCAATATTGTAAACACATTAAAAATCGAAAGAAATCCTTCATATAATATGTATAATATTCAACTTTCATGGAACTAAAATGAAAACAATGTAAAAAAACCAAAAGACAAAATCTAGATGGCTTTAATAAAAATTTTATAGAGGACTAGGTATTATGAAACATGTTTACACCAACATCTATGAAAAAATGACTTCTGGATTGCTTAGCACAGCTAGCTAAAATCCACATAATTCCAAACTTTGTTGCTTATGTTTTAGATGGAACTTTCTAGATACTTGCTTTTAAGCTGATGTTTAATAGTGAACAGTGACTTTGCTGGTGCAGTCTTTGCAAAGGCAGTGCAGTTCGATGTCTGTCTGTGTGTGTCAGTTGTTGGGTCCTATTCGGAAATGCCAGGAATGTTCACCTGTGAGTAGAGGCATGTGGTCCTCAGTGATCTGGAGTCAGATTCCCAAGCTTTTTCCCCATGAGCTACAAAGACACCAATCACTCACAGATGACCCTCATAAAAATGAGGTGCTGGAATGTGCTCACGGAAGAAAATCATTTAGGGAGTAAAAAGGGTTTTTTTTTTTTTTGTTGTTGTTGTTAAAGATGATAAAAATTAAGTTTTGTAACTTCAAGTGAGAATTTCCATTAGTAAGTAAATAATTCCATTTATTTAGCCACCACATTGGGAGATACTTCTGGGGAGTATTTTACCATTATCTTAAGGTTTCCTTTCTCCTGTTTCTTCAAGGTAATGAGTAATTTTCTTTGTTTTTACATAGAAATGTCACATGCATTATTATTGCATTTTAATTTTAAAGAAATTATTATAGTATTCATGCTTTTACAAACTTTGGAACTGATACTTGAATTTCACTTCTGATATATGATAACTCATGTATCATGATTTGTTTGGGCATATTGGATAGACTTACCAGTATTATCATTTTCATTATTAAGAAAACAAAATAAATCCAATATTTGAGATGCATTTCATAAAAAAGGAAAGAATAGTTTATAATGTTAGGATTTTAGGGACAGATAATTTAGTTAATAAGTCAAGGAAATGAATATAATTAGTTTTTACATATATTGACAAGTATAGTAATATTTGTATTAATATAGTAATATAGTATTAATATATAATAATTAAAATTATTCCATATTGTCATTTAATTCTAAAATAAGCCTATGAAAATGATGAAATTGGATCTCTGTTTTACTGGTAAGAATGAGAGTTCTGATAATAAATTAACACCATAAAACATAAGGTTGGGAGAGCCATGATTGTTGCAGGGAACCTCCCAAGTAAATTCTGCTTTTTACATCACAGGATGTGGTTGAGAACATGAGTATTTTTATCTGAAGTAATCTTTCATGAACACTGTAATACATACTTGAAATTCGTTTAGCTCTAATTATACGTGTCATTATGTTGGGCTTTATGGTAAAGATTATGTCAGCCTTCTGTCCTCCATATAGGCGAACTATTAAATGTATATTCACTTGACCTTTTTAAAGAAAATTGCTAGGCACTTTGACTTTTAGATATTTTAAACTTTTTACTACTTCTTTATAATATTGAAAATCTTTCTGAACTACTGAGTTATGATTGTTCTGTTGTTTGTTTTGACGGTATCATTAATCTTCTGTGCATTATTTTGTTAAACAATGTAGCAAATAAGTCAAATAATGTTTGGTAAAATTTGCATTCTCAGGTAGAGTGTTTTTTATTTTTCATGCCTCTGACAGTAACTTAAAATTGCATTATATTGAGATTTTATGCTACAAATGGAACAAAACACAGCGATTTAGGTAAAGATAAACATTCTCCAATAAACTCAAGTGTTTGTAGTAGAAAGTAGAACTGAAATGAGCGTGTGAAATACTTTTACATTGAACGCTAATAATATTCAATTATTCACTGGAAACAGGCATACTGTGTCGTTTTGTGTACTCATTCATCATCTAGAATCATCCATATCAGTAGAATACTAAAGAATTTGAGTACTAAAGTAATTTATGGTGCTACGAATTACACGCATTGGCAGACGAGTTTTACAGGTTTTAAACAAATGGCTTAAGACAGAGAACAGATAGAAGTTTTTTACATGGCCAAACTGTCTTTCATTGTGTGAGATTCTGACAATTCAAGCATATTGACTATATTTATTTTTGAAATATTATCTACTGATTTAAAAAAAATATATATGTATTTTCAAAGCCTGAAATTATAATGTACATTTTAAAATGTTGGTTTTTGTGAAAACCTATTTGGAAATATTTTTATAAGAATTTTAATTTAAAGACTATTGCTAATAATAATAATAACAGTAATATTAAGAGATTGCTATAACTCTTCTTGGCAGATATCTGTATTCAAGACTCACTTTCCTTCTCTGAATTATCGATTGATCTAGGAAAATGGATTATTCTAAACAATAAATTAAATTCCACTGAGTGTACAGTAACTAGAACTTAAGTGGAATAATCGTAGACCATAGAAATGCTGGCATAAAATGGGCAGACTAAGGCATCTTAATTGGAGATCATATTTTGAACTAGGAAATTCAAGTCATGTTGATGTTCAGGTTAAACAAATACCCATAGAAAATTTAAGTGACCTTTATCACAAAAATATAAAAGCAAAGTTTGAATGATTTTAAATAATATTTCAGCCTTACTGCAAAATGCTTTCTAAAGAATATTCAACTGTATAAGAAGATTGTGGTTTATTTATGCTTCTGCTCTACTTAATAACGTGCTTCATTGATTTTTTTGTTATTGTTAAAATAAGCATTGATGAAATGGTTCAAATGCATGGTAAGAAATATATAAATATTTTATATAAATATAAGTATAAAGATAAATATACTTGCAGTGTAGTTTGAAGATCTGACTTTTCAAAATGAAGACAGTAAAAATAAACTGAATTTCTAAAGCTTGAATACAATATCATAGTTAAATTAGAATAATGCAAATAACACATGCAAGATGCAGGTCTTTCCCCATTTTATAATTACAACATTAAATTGCTGCGCACCGCGCCCCCGTGTCTGCGCGCTGTGCGCTGGCACCCAGTTCGCTAGCTTCGGGCAAGGGGGCTGGAGGTTAAAATACACAAACACACACAGACAGACAGAGACACAGGTCATCCTTGAGTTCCCCAAGAATGCCCCCTTTATTGTGTTCAGGGGCAGTTTATATAGAGATAGCCACGCCCCAGCCAACCCACCAGAAACCACTCTCCTGCCATCAAGAACTCCTGCTCAGAGCAGCTGTAGGCACTCAGATCAGGGGATTACAAGAAATTCACTGCTCCCAACAATGTTAATTTTGACAAGAAATTTAAAGGAGAAAAATTCACAAGTAGGAAAATGCATAGATACTAATTCGATATATAGTGAGTTTGTTGCTATGGTATATTAATGCCAATGTCTTCATTGATGTATTCTACAGGATATATATGGAGTAACATCTCTCAATATCGCTCTCTCTCCCTACACACACGCACATATATATATATATATATATGTGCGTGTGTGTGTGTGTGTGTGTGTGTGTGTGTATAAACATATATGGACTCATGTAAAATATGTATATAAGGAGTAACATATATGCATATACATATATGTGGACTAACATAGGCAAGTGTACATGTATACATATGTGTACATATATTACGTCATGTACATCCTTTAGAGTACATCAATGCAGAACTTTCCGTTGATACACAATAACAAAAACATACTATATGCTATATATTAAATAGTGAAATGCACAGTATATTGGCTATTCCACAGTGTCAAGTCATGTAGAATCACTTATACTCAATTTTAACTCAGATAGAAAATATGGGACTGATATATATGTCGAGTTATGGTAAAATAGGATATAAGCTTGAAGTTCAGGCCATCATGACATTAACAGGAGAACATCAAGGATATTTTGCTCTAACAAACAGATAATGGGAGCACCAAGACACTAAGTTTTATACAATAGCGGTCAGTCCTTAATAAGTATTTTGCATTGCCAAATTATGTATAATTCCTTGGATTTTTAAAATTTATTTATTTTTTATTGAAAATTTCCACCTCCTTCCCTCCTCCCACTTCCTTCCTCTTCCCCCTCCCTCTTCAGTTCAAGGAGCAGTCAGGGTTCCCCATCCTATAGGAAGTCCAAGGTTCTCCCTGTTTCCCCCAGGCCCAGGAAGGTGAGCATTCAAACAGACTAGGCTCCCACAAAGCCCATCCATGCAGTAGAATCAAAACCCAGCGCCATTGTCCTTGGCTTCTCTGTCAGCCTCCACCGTCAGCCACATTCAGAGAGTCCAGTTTGATCACACGCTCCATCAGTTCCAGTCCAACTGGCCTTGGTGATCTCCCTTGTTACAAAAACTTAATTCTGTTCCTTTTATCGTCAGGTTTTCTAATATTTCTAATAAATTATGTTTTCAGAGAGTTAAGATAAAAATATGTAAAACAAATTTTATTAGTAAAACTATATATTGTATATTAATAAAATTTAAAAAATTGCCTTTGTACATTGATACAATCTTACATTATTCTAAATTTATAGAAATTCTGTGTAAAATTGCAAACACAAATATATAAAGTTTACAGTTTCTACATTTCACAAAAGATATTTTCTAACATTTTTATTTATGACAGAATACATAATAGAGCAAACTAAACATTAGGCCACCTCAATGGTATGACCTCAGACCATTTTGGGGACTTTTAAAGGTTAAAGTTACAGCATCTGCTGTGCTTTGCACTGCACAAAACAGATCTGTAAACTACTGATGAAATACTAATTTTGTTCCTCTGTTTTCCAAAAAAGACTATCTTATGGCTTCAAAAACATATCATTGATATATTTTATGTCAAAATTAAAAATGCATAAAGTTTCAGGATTACTTTCATAGAGAATAAAACATTAATATGTTTAGACCTTAAAAACCATTTTTTAGGGAAAAAAAACATATGGCAGCAAATATCTGTAATTCCAGACTTTGAGGAGATCACAGTGCTCCATGTCAGATCTTGTCTTAACAAATAAACAAACAGAGACGTGAAATAATGCGGATAATTTATGAGTATTACTTCTGATAATTTTATAATGTACATAGACTTGGGGACTTGAACTTTAAATGTGTTTTACCTGACTAATATATTGTAAGTAATTTTTCATGATTGTTAAGAAAATTGCATTTTTATGTACAGTATATGCTTTAATTTAATGTATAGAAATATTATTTTGAATCTATTTCAACAAAACAGCAACATGTGAAATATAATCATATGCCTGTAATATTTAACTTTTACTCAAACAATAACCATATTTGTAAAAATAGCAAATAAATAAAATATAGTGATTTTCCCTGCATCATAATCAATATTTTAAAGTTCACTAATAAGAAACTGAAATATTTCATTGAGTTCTTAGCAGAGTAATGAGATATTAACCAAATAGAAAACAATGAATGTCTATAATGCCTCATGAAATGTAGGAAACCACTAGATGAAGGCATTCTTCATCCAATACAGCATTTAGAATTGTAATATTTTATTTCTTAAGAAAGTCTGTTACTAGTGTTGGTATTATAAAACCTAAAATTTAAAGTTTGTGGAAAATATGCCTAAATAAATGAACTCAGAAGTTTTATAATAAAATATAAATATTAAATAATCAAAGCAGATAAGTACTTGAATGTAGTTTGTGGCATTTAACTAAAATCAAAAATAAATAATTATGTAGCCTGAAAATAGCATAAATATTATAGAAGTGTAAGCAAGTGAAATTAAATGTTAATTATGACTATAAAAGTCCAATATCAGGATAGCATGCATATAAAATATATTTGAGTACTATGATATTTGAAATAAATACATTTTAATATTCTAAAATTTCCTCCAAAACTTATGCATGTGAGATTTCTTCAGTTAGAGCAATTAATTTCCAAATTCAAAAGAATAGTATCACTAAATTTAAGGGGTAAAACAGCCAAACAAAGAATATTTTCCGATAGCCGCCCAGCTAAGAACAGAAGTCTCCCCTGCCACAGTTTTTTGTTGTGTTTTTGTTTTTAATCATGCAGGACAAGGAAGTCTGATAAGTAGGCCACCTCTAAGCACAAGGAGAATCATATGTAGAAAAGCTGTAACTGGAACAGTCTTTCATTCAAGAGCGCTGCTCCAAGACTCAGTTTAAAATTATCAGGGGCACATTATCTGGGTGCACAACAAGAAGCAATTACTGGTTTAATTAGCCAGCATTCACCACATCGCCCTCTTTCTCTTTGTTCTACTGCCAGGCAATTTTCTGCAATCATTAAGCAGGGGACTGTAATTCCACAATGACCCAATCCACAGTTCCTCTTATCTCATTGGAATATGTTAAAGTTATTTATGACTGTCCTCAATAAGAACTAAGTCCACTGGGCAGAAAACACTTCAGGCTTAGCAAATCAATACAATGCTATAGCCTAAATCTAGATTATGGTTAATGTTTTTATGTTTTATTTTAGATACATATTTGCCATGAATTAGATTAAGACTTTTGAACTGAAAGTGACTAGATATAAAGGTTTTCACAAGTTTTAAATATCAGCAAGTCATTTTTTCCCAGTGAGGATTCATAATAGCAATGAAAATATAAATTCAAATTTTAAAGGGAAATATGAAATTAAATTTGAAAATGTGAAGGAGTTAAAACTGAAAGTTACTATAAACTGAGGATGAAAAGGCATCATTTGAAATACTTCTATTGTTCAAACTGTTACTGATGTTGAGAAAACAATTAATCACAAAATTAGTTTTTAAGTTTTGCCTTACTGAAAAGTAAAGATTAGTTGAAAGGGATCAAACTAGTTAAGTCTTGAAGCTGTCATTAACATAAATGGCAATGTCAGCAACAATGTTAGTAGAATGTGTTAAAGTACCAAAAAAAATGTTATATATGACACATTGAAACCCATGAATTTCGCCATTGGCCTACCTAATCTTTATCTCTTATATTGCATAGGCTAGAATATGCTTCAAAAAATTCTATTACACAAAAACAGAAATCTACATAAAACTTCTATCTGGAGTCTTTAAGGCTGGAGGGCTGCCACACTCTACAAACACCAGAGAGGCCTTTGGTGCCCAGCTCAAGATGACACTAAACTTTTCTCCCTTGTTTGCCCGAGCTAGAAAACTTGTTTTATGTTTGCATGCATATGTTTATAAGTATGTTGGAGGCTAGATAAATACCAACAAGAGTGATAGTGGAGATGCAACATTCTTTCTTCTGTATGTCACTGTATCTCCATCTACCTCAGGAAGTTGACTTTAGTGGATTCCATATTCCACCAAGATACAGGCTAATCATCACTGTGTGTATTTGATTATTGATTAATTTATTTGTGTTGTTCAGACTTAAGCCCCAAGCCTTGTTCACTCTTCACAAATATTCTGCCACTGAGCTTAATCTATAGCCTACAACATGTTCCTTTATAGTAATCCTCATTAAATCTTCACTCAAAAATCTTGCTTACTCCAATTCAAGATTAATATGGAAGTTCTTTTTCATTCATACTTTTTTTTTGCTCTTTGTGGCACCATGTTCAATGTTACAAAAATGAATTGTGTTTGAATAGATGTCTGCTATGGTTACTATGTTTCTATGATGAGTATACTGTTTTCTAGTTGCTGTAGTGATGAAGAAGAGTACAAAACACAAAAACTGATGTGCTCTGTAATGTGGCCGGGTGTACAACTGAACTAGTCGAATTTTGTGATGATCATATTCAAAGGTTACACTTGATAGGTGCCTGAGTTTTGGCAGATTGTTAGCAAAGTTTCTCCTCCAGATTATAATTTTATGTTAATGCTTCCCATAGTTGGTTAAAAATTTACATATGAGATTACAATATATATTCAATACTGAATATATTTATATGCTGAACTTATTCTTTATTCTTTAAAATCATTTGCTCAGTACCTTTTTTATTTTAACTATATTGATGGTATTCTTACTTAAAAGTCACACAGTATTGCAACCCAATGATCATTTATAATGAATAATTATTTTAAATGCATAAGTTATTTTCAAGATTAATTTAGCCTAGTTCTATATTAGCATATTAGCAATATCTGGCATGCAGAGTACAGTTGAGAAATTTTAGATCCAGAAATTATCAGTACATGGTTAAAGTTTTTGTTTCAACCCATGTTTTGCTAAGATTTTTCAACAATCTCTTAATCTAGGACAATATTTTCCCTTCAGTGCTCTGACACCAAGAAACATGTTGATGGTTGACTTACAAAAATATAAAATAGTCAGATTCATCTTTGGCACACAAAGTGTATCAGTTATGCATGGAAAATGAAGATTCATAGAATTTGAGAGGTTGACTTAAAAAGTAGACAATACTATTCAAATAAGAGATTCACTCCTAACAAGTATATTTAAAATTTTTGTTGTGTTTGATGCCTGATAAAGGGAAATATTAAGCTTAGATTTTGTTATCTAAAGAAACAGATGAGTAACCCCTTTGGGGCTAGACTGAATGTATACATAATGTTGTTTTTTGCTTTAAAGAGAGAATCCTATTGGACAAGGTCATAAGATATGGAAACAAAAGCACATCTAAAGAAGGCTAGCAGAAAAATTATATGTAAATTGCTGAATGGTGTTTTATATTAAAAAAGATTAAGATATGACATCTCAACCCACTATGGCTTGGAAAAAGCTAATGAACCCATAAATGAGAATATTTTAAAATGTTATATTTATAGCAAGTATATTTCTTAATATACTAATAATTTAAATTCTTTTTAACTTTTCATCTTTATTGTTGAACATATAATGTATTTATTAATTAAGCTGGTTGTAAGTCTATCAACAGATGTTTTTGAAAATTTAATATTAATTTTTATTCTTACGTGGTAGATACAAAAATTAAAAACTTAATTTTATATGTGTGTCTCTTTCAAGTAGGGATAACAAGGGCTTAAACAGAACAACGAAATAACTTTAAGTAATTTATATTCCTTTTTGTTTGTTTTGTTTGAGACAAAGTTTCTCTGTAGTCTTGGTGCCTGTCTTGGAACTAGCTCTTGTAGACCAGGCTGGTCTCGAACTCACAGATCTGTCTGCCTCTGTTCCCCGAGTGCTGGGTTTAAAGGTGTGTGCCACCACCGCCCAGCATAATTTGTAGTCTTAGTACATATTTTAATCCTGAGAATGCGTAACTTTTATATATACCCAAATAGAACCTGTGCAGTTAATCATAACAATAGACAAAACACATATATCCAACTATATGAAGACAATACATTATTCTGTGAACTTAGCCTCATATATTTCTCGAGAATGAGCCAACTGATATTTGCCTGGTATAGTAACACTTTCCACTGACTTTCCCAATGCAATCTGATGGCAGTGACAGACAAGGATACACAGGGAAAACCAACCTCACTTCCAATGCCTTCTGCATTAATTTCTCAGGGGCTTTCTTGACTCTATGATTGTAGCACTCATACAGGAGCATGTATTTGTTATCAAACTAACAATTCCCTAGCACCTACATGGAAGCAGAAACCCAGGAAACTAATCCACGTTAATTTATAAGTAACTCAATTTTCTCTCTGCTCAGCCAACATCATTCTGATGTGTTTATGATTGTTACTGGTATTATTACTCTCAGTGATATTAGCCCACAGTAAACTAGAGAGATGGCTGTTTCAATAACCCTCCATGCTATTCACTTTCCTCTTACATTCTCTCCCTACCAATAGTGGAATTTGTCTTGGGTTCTACTTTGAGAAAAAAAAATACAAACAAACATTTTCTCAGAGCAGTGCAGTTGCTGCAGTGTATAACTTTTAATTAAAGTACTGGCTGCTGTCAAATATTTCATCATCATGTTATCTCAGAACAAGGCTTTATTTCAAGCTTGTTTACTTGTTCCCATCTGTCACCTGCTCTACTTCTCTCCAAAGGAGCAGAACCCGCTGGAAAAAAGTACAGACAAACGAGCTCTTAATTTTCCTTTTGATGTGGTCTAGACACAGGGACATTCATGCACATGACACAATCGTGCTTTGCACGAGCACTCACTAGTGTAGTACCTGGGTCTCCCCGTGTCAGCTACAGCACCTGTTATGATCCATCCTTCCCTTCCATCCTGCTAGTCTAGGATGCTGCTGCCATGTTTGTATATTACCAACTGGCAGAATGCCTCTAGCAATCCCAGAGAACAGAGATGACAGTGTTTGTACCCTTCTGGTATGAATAGAATTCCTGTAGCTGTTTTGCATGGGGTAGTTCAGTTTCTTTTACCTGCAGTCATATAAATGTAAATAGAATTAGGCATTAGTCTTTTCCTTCCACAAGGAAAATTCCAAAGTGCCACAAAAATATAAACTTTTTCTACATTCTAAGAAATTCTATAAAAAACAGTGGGTGCATGTATGTGTATGCATGTACACGTGTGGGCGTGCACAATTTTTTTTATCTCTGAAGATGACTTCTTCCCATGTCCAAATATATGTGGATGAGAAAAAACTATGCCTAAACTAAACTTGAAGAAGTTTGAGCTGATCCATAATTTCAAATAATAACCTTTGCTAATAGTTGGGAATATGAAGTGGCTAACATTTTAATTTTTAGAGTTGTTACCAAAGATCCATTTTTATTCTGAGGAGTACTTTGATTTATTTTGATTAAAAATGACGATAACCTGTTATGTGATTTTTGTTTGTTATTTATATATAGTTATGTTGTTTATGATTTTATTTCTTTTAAATGGAAAAGTGTTGTATACTCTATACACACACACTAAAGTTTATTAGAGTCTTCTCATGGACAAGCAGCTAATTTATGTGTTTTATTCTTTCTTCCTTTCTTTTTGGATAGCACACATATTAAAGGAAATCTTGTGTTTGATGTTGTTTCTCTCCTTGCCTTTTTACATGCTCTCTTGTCTCTGTTTCCAAGATGTCTAAATAGCATTCAAATGACTTCTTCACCATTGCCTAGTAATTTGCTTAAATAGTGTTTTCTTTCAGCCAATATATGGTCAATATAATCTCATAGTATATAGTCACAACACTTCTACAATAAGTAAATGTCATACACTTCATTACTTGCTCATCATATTTTTTATAAAATTACACACTCAACTTACTAATTTGCATTTCCTAGAACAGTAGTTGATACATGATGGGGTTCAACAAATATTTGACTGGGAAAAGAAATTACATTTGAGTGAAACTTTAGCAGGAAATGTTGTAGTAAGTTGCCTTCCGCTGAGTTTGTTAATTAATATTAGTCATGGTTATCAATCTCCTGAAATTTGTGTCACTGTACTTAGATTATAATTAAGATAGACTGACCTATCTAAAGGAATGTGTAACAGAAGCAACATAATTTCTTATTTTTTTAAAAGAATTTAATGAGGAGTTTATAGTTTTCACTAGCTCTGTTATAGAGTTAAAAATTTACAAGTAAGAGTACTTTTTAGTGCTAAAAAGGTAGGCCACCTGAATTCAAATGTTTATTAAGGATCTTACAAGGCAAAGACTGCAAAAAAATCATTATCTCTTAAATGTAAAAAAAAAAAACAGTATTATTAAGTATATTGAGTCATTCTCAATGACTTAAAAACTCAACTTTCCTCAAAATCTTTAGAAAGTCTTAATTTTCTGGGTTGTTAAAGCAAAATTAATTCATGGGATTTAGACCAATTCTAACTTCATCTGCTGCATGTTACCACTTAGGAAGTAACTAGATATAATAAATTTCTTATAGAATGATTTATTCATTAGGATTTTTAGAGGGCATATATATTTCTCTGTAATGGTGGTAATTTTTTTTAGAAGCTGTTGCTTCTAACAGGCAAAAATACTCAAGTGAAATAGTGTAACATCTTTGAGCTTTTGTTAGGTTTTATAATGTGCCAGGAAAAAAAAAATCACTTACTATGTAGTATGATAAACAATAAATTCATATGTGGATCTAAATATCAATGCAATGTTTATTGGAAATGAATGCTGCTTTCAGTCTCACACAACAGATGTTTATTGAACAATTCTTCTAGGAAAACGTCTTGTGATACACATAATCTGTAGTGGTTCTTACACAGTACACCAAACACAGTATATGTTAGATTATACAGCAGCCTACAGAACTGCAAAAGGTTTGCATCAAATATATATCTGACAGATAGTTATTATCCAATATATATAAAGAACTCAAGAAAGTAGACCTCAACAAACCAAATATCCAATGGAATATGGATCTCAACAGGGAATTCTCAACAGAGGAATCTCAAAAGGCTGAGGAACACTTAAAAAAATGTTCAAAATCCTTAACCATCAGGGAAATACAAACCAAAACTATTTGGAGATTCTACCCTACATCTACCAGAATGGGTAGGTCAAAAACTCAAGTGACAGCTCATGCTGGTAAATATTTGGAGCAAGGAGAACACTCCTCCATTGGTAGTAGGAGTGCAAATTTGTTCTGCTGCTATGGAAATCAATATGGTGATTCCTCAGAAAACTGGTAATTAATCTACATCAAACCCAGCTTTACCACTCTTTGGTATATACCCAAAGGATGCTTTATCATCCTATATGAACACTTGTTTAACCATGTTCATTGCATAACCATGTTCATTGCAGCTTTATTCATAATTACTGCAAACTGAAAACAACTTAGGAGCCCTTCAGCCAAAGAATGGAAAATGCAAATGGGGTACATTTACACAAAGGAGTGTTACTTAGCTGTTAAAAACACTGATATCATGAAATTTACATAAAAACATTCGGAGCTAGAAAACATTTTCCTGAGTGAGGTAACCCACACCTGGAAAGACAAACATGGTATATACTCATTCCTAACTTTACACTGGCTATTAAATAAAGGATAATCCACAGACCAAGAGAGGCTAAATAACACATCAGTCTCAGTGTATGGATCTCCCTAGAAAGGGGAACTAGAATATAATCTGCAGGTGGATTGAGGACAGGTGGGATTCAGTAAAGGAGGGATCAGGTAAGGGGATGGAGGGAATAAGGGAGAGAGCACAGGGCACCCTGAAATTGTGGGACATTTCGGAGGCAATGTAGATACCTAGTATAGTGCAAACTCCCTGGAATCTCTGACAGTGACCCTAACAAAGTCTGATAATAATGGGGGACACAGAGTCCAAAGTGGACATCTTCTATAACCAAGCAAGACTCCTGGTAATACTACTGGGACATCAACCTAGCCACAAAATGTTTTATCTACAATCTTTTCTGCATACAAAATGTGCTGGGGTAATGATAGCACAGAACCCATAGGGATGGCCAACATATCACTAGTACAACTTGAGGCCCGTGCCACCAGAGGGAGCTCATGCCTGATGCTGCCTGAATTGCTAGGTACTAGAGGCAGGACAGTCCAGAGATAGAGGATAGAACCAGACATCACTGGAAAAAAAAATAAAAAAATAAAATTAAAAAGGCAGTGAAGTGCAATAAAATTATTGCTAATGATATTCTGTTATGCTCATGGTTAAGTGCCTAGCACAATTGCTATGAGAGGGGTATAATCCACCAGAAGAGCACAATCCACAGAATCAGCTAAGAGGGGCTCATAGGGGCTCACAGAGTCTGAAGCAACAAACCCTGATTCTGTATAGACCTGACCTAGGTCATTCGCCTAGGTGTTATGGTTGTGTAGCTTGCTGTCCTTGTGGGACTCCTAACATTGGGAGCAGAGCTGTCTGTAATCTTTTACCTGAGCTTGATTCCTTCCCTGCTACTGGGCAGCCCTGATCAGTCTTGTGATGAGTGTTGGTGCATAGTCTTATAGTATCTTCTTAGGCAATGTTTGCTGGATATCTCTGGGAGGCCTTCTATTTTTTTTTTTGGGGGGTGTGATAGGGAGTAGATCTGTGGTGAGAGAAACTGTTAGAGAGGGACAGGGACACATGGAAGAAGGGGAAACTGCAGCTGGGATGTAATGTATGTCACAAGAATTGTAGGCTTCATTCGTTCATTTTTTAAAAGATAAGGAGAAATATAAAAAAAGGAATGAATGGATTTTTCATAATGTGGAACTATAAATAGGAAAATTAAGAAAATGAAATATATCTGGGATGATCAAATATTCAGCATTTTTTTGAATCTAAGCTTCAATAGAAGAATTTCAAGGCACTGTTACTAATTTTAATAAATACCAAAGCATTTGCATAGCTAGAAATTGCCTTTGAAACTTATTGTTATATGTAGGAAAGTCCAGCTGAGTATAATTATTCACAAAATGCTTCCATGATTGCAGTATTGATTAAAGTTTAACAACAGATATTATGACAGTTAATGACTTCTATGGATGACTGTCTCTCTAATTTAGTATAACAGCTCTGCCAAAGAAAAGGCTGACTTCAAATGGCAATAAGACGAGTTAAGGCCAGATGTTAAGGCCACAACTAAGTTAAGATAATGGATAAAGTATTTTTTTTAAGCCAGATAATGGATAAAGTATTTTTTTTTAGAATCCACTGTGGGAGCCTTAAGTTAGTCTGAAATCTATATCTTTGGATTATGTGGGAAGACATATACCTATCAGTATGGGTGAATAGGCATCCACAATTCTGTCAGAGATTTGCTCAGAATACAGGAGGCCATAGTGTATTCACTACCAGTTTTGAAGCTTCCTTTCCCCATATTATTTACCCTCAGGCATAAAAAAATCCAAGTTCTTAGGTCTTCAGCACAGAACTAGTAATTTCACTAAACTCACTCCTCAATTTCCCAGTCAAAGAGATTTACACAGTTGTACTATTGCCTTCTCTTGCCCTTTAACCTGCAGACAACAGACTTCTCGATTTCTATACTCTTGTGAGCAAATTCCCATGAACAACCATCTAATTACATATTTTCTTTTCTCCCCTACTAGCCTGTATGGCACTGGGTAAACTTTTACGTAACTCCTGATCAGGTTAGGCTGATGTCTCTATGTCTTATATCCACAGAAAAAGGTGTTTTCAGAAATGGAGTCTAATTATATAAGGCTAAGCATACTTTTGCCTGGCCAAAAAGTTAATGTTCCAGTGTTTTGATATACTTTTCAACTTCCATAAATATTATAAACAAAATAGTTGTTGTTTATTTACTAAATC
>NC_022009.1:98560795-98562382 GCF_000317375.1 Microtus ochrogaster
TCAGATAAAGGGCTTATCTTCCAAATATATAAAGAACTCAAGAGATATCAAAAATATTCAAAAAAAACCACCATTATTCAGAAAGTTAGGTAAGAACCTAAACAGAGAATTCTCAACAGAAGTATCTCAAAAGGCAGAGCAATTAAATTAAAGGAATGTTTCTCATCCTTAGTCATCAGGGAATTGTAAATAAAAACAACTCTGAGATTCCATCTTACACCTGTCAGATAAAAAACACAAATGATAGCTTATGTTGGTTAGGCTGTGGAGAAAGGGGAACACTTCTCTATTGCTTGTGAGACTGCACACATGTATAGCCACTTTGGAAATCAATATGGTTCTTTCTCAGAAAATTCAGAATCAATCTACTGCAAGACCCAGCTATGGCACTCTTAAACATATACCCAAAGGATGCTGCACCACACCACAAGGGCACTTGCTCAACTATATTCATGGCAGTTTTATTTGTAATATCCAGAACTGGGAAATATTGTAAAGTGAAAATATGGTAGAGAAAATATGGTACATTTGCACAATGGAATATTATTCAGCTGTCAAAAACAACAACAGGAAATTTAAAGGCAAATGGGTGGCTAGAAAAAAAAATCATTATGAATGAAGTAATCCAACACAAAAAGACATAGTTTTTTTTTTTTTTATTATTTGCTTTTTCGAGACAGGGTTTCTCTGAGGCTTTGGAGCCTGTCCTGGAACTAGCTCTGCAGACCAGGCTGGTCTCGAACTCACAGAGATCCACCTGCCTCTGCCTCCCGAGTGCTGGGATTAAAGGCATGTGCCACCATTGCCCGGCAAAAAGACATAGTTTGTATTCATTCTAGATATTGACAAACCTCATGAGTGCTCCATAGCAGGACTTCTTGGAAGAGCCAGATAACATAGCCTATCTGAAAAATTAAATGCAACTTACAAGAAATTATGCTTGGTTCCTGCTTTTATAGGTTTAGAAAGCCTCTTCCTCTTCTTCTTTATTTTTTTTTGAAGTATTTTTAGGTCTTATGTGGATCCATGCTCTAGATGATGGGCTCCATTTTGTAAAATGAGACTGAGGTTTCATTCCCTGTCACTCACACCCAAATAATCACATACAAACTATAGCAATTAAAACACTGTTTGACCAATGGCTCAAGCATATTTCTAGTTAGCTCTTATTAATATCATCTTGTAACCAACCTTCCTAACAATGACAAATATCCATAACCCACCCACCTCTTGGGAATATAAAATCCATAACCCACCCCACCTCTTGGGAATATAAGCATAGTGTTCTCTAGAATGCTTCCTGCTGTCTTGGAAAACAGTATCTTTACAAGACCCTGAGAAATTTGGAATAATTGTCATATCCTGGGAGAGCTAGATGTAATATGTTTTGTTTATTCTCTTGGAGATGAGAAAGTTTAGAGTTTCACTGTAGTCTTAGCTAGAGTGTTTGTGAAGCTAGAACATCTCAGCGAGCAACTTTGAAGTTGTTCATGATGCAGAGTTTTGAGGAAAACGACAACATTCTGAGAGGGTGTATCATCTAAGAAATTTATCTTTATTAGTATCTGGTCCTTTTATCAGAAAACA
>NC_022009.1:98567328-98580387 GCF_000317375.1 Microtus ochrogaster
CTTCCCAGAAATCTTGCCTATACCTCTTGCTTAGCTATTGGCTGTTCAGAGTTTTTATTGCACCAATCACAACAAATATATCCTCACACAGTGTCTAAATATCCCATAAAACCATTTTGTGTAATTTTCCACTGGAGCAGAGATCACACTCTTAGAGAAAACTGACTCTCCCTCTCACAGGAATTATCAATAACCAACAGTTCTTCAGTTAAGAGGAACTTAAGGAGTTTGCCTTTGTGCCCACCTCCCCACCTTCATTCCGGGATTTTTCTCTGGCTTGAGGTTGTACTGGTTTTGTTCATGTTATCATGACCATTGTGAGCTCATATGTGCAGTTGCCCTGCAATATCCAGAATTTCTGCTTTCACACTCTTTCTACCCTCTCTTCTGCAATCATTTCTGTGCCTTTGAAGATGCTGAGCACTCCACAATCTCATATTCTTTACACTTTGACTAGTTCTCTGTATTGATGACTGTCAGCAGGAAGACAACCATAAAATTATACTATGCAGAATTAATAATTGGCAAAGAATGGTAGGATGTTGATCCATGTCTACCTATTTGTTGAGGGACTTTTGAATCTAATACTTCTCAGCTTGAAACTTCTGACACTAATAAGTGATATTCAGATTATGTTGCTTATTACCAGTGAATGCAATCCTATAGCTAATTTACCCACTAACTCCTGTAAAAATACAAACTTTTATTAATTAGAATAAATGGTGCTATATGACATTTGCTTTTATATATGGTAAAATATATAAAATATCTAATCATAGAATCATAAATCTCAAGCCTGATGGTCATAAAGGTCAACTCATCCAATCATCCTGTAAGACTTAAGACATATATGCAAGTAAATCCAAGTTATATTAACATACCTGCCCTTTTATTTAAGAAATAGCTTGCTTTTATTTGACAAGAAACTGTTTAACCTTTACCAGAAGAAGTAGATGATTTCAGAAAAATATTTTTCATAAATTGAATTAATATTGCTTCAGGAAGAAAGATTAGTATTTAAAAGTAATATATGAAATGAAATATTTATCATTTACTTATTCTATTTGGGGCACCGTTCATTAGTTCAGCTCTTCTTATATGCATGTAAATTTCACTCTTGCCTTTCCGAAATCATTTGAATCTAATGATGCATGTTACCCTAAGGTCAAGACCTACTAGCAACCTACTATTGACATGGTGTCAATAGTCTGTTAAGAAGCACTGAGCCACTCCTGTTGCATGTTTTCAATATATGTCCCTAAAAGTATAAATCATATTGAGTAAAGTCTGAAATGTTGCTTACTGTTTGACTTAACTTACTGTTCTTTTTCAACTGCCTTAAAACCCTGTCCATCATACCTCCGCAGCTTTCAAATGCAGCAGGTTTCTAGGTCATTTACTATGTGAATCTCAGAACACATTTTAAAATGGGAAATGGGGCTCCTATTTTCTAAAGTATTACTCACTATGTATACTCTTTAATAATGAACTTATTTATTATGATAAATTTCCATTTTTTAACTCAGACATTTAGTGGGGAGTTGAGTTGTATTTAGACTGAGGGTGTCCACTTGTTTCCTCAATCTGTGTTACACAGGTTACTGTTCTCATTCTTGGCTTATATCACTGCTATTTATACTCAAACATGACAGATAATTTCATGATCTAAAAGGACATATGGCTTGGTGAGGGCACCCTGCAGGTATCCAGGCAGGAAATCAAACTGCAAAAAGATGAGGATGAAAACTGCTAAGATTGACTTCATAAACCCACATCAGACTTGGGAATTCTGATGCCAGGCAGTTCATTGTCAGTATTTTTAAAACACAGCACAACTTGAGAAAATGTTTTTAGGCAACTACCATTCTAATTCCAGGTTTTCAGACATAAAAAGCTTCATATTTTAGATGTAGAATAATACTTAAAGTATGCCAACTTAAAAACTCCTTTACAAAGTACATATGACCATGAGGGTTTGGTCTATAGCTTTAAACAGGCCTGACAGAGTGGTCTCTGACTAATAGCATAGAGGTCAACAGTCTTTAAAACACCTGGCATCTCCCCTAAGATTAGTTTCTATTAATTGTGGGTTAAAGATAAAGGTCTAGGGAAGGAAGAGTTTGGGATAAACATTCTGGGTGTGATCTACCTCTACACAAAGTCGGTGAGATCTGCTTCCACAGATAGGAAGACCATAACCATTGCATTAATATCTATGTCCTGCCCTCTGCGAGGAAAGAGCACATTAATTCCTTTGCTGAAACACCCCTTTTTGAATAAGATCCTTGATTTTCATACATTTACACAATGGAGTACTACACAGCAGAAAAAATAACATTTTGAATTTCGCAGGAAAATGAATGAAGCTAGAAAACATTATTTTGAGTGAGGTAACCCAGACACAGAAAGACAAGTATGACATGTACTCACTCACAAGTGGTTTTTAAACATAAAGCAAAGAAAACCAGCCTATAAATCACAATCCCAGAGAATTTAGACAAAAATGAGGACACTAAGAGAGACATACATAAATCTAAATTACATAGGAAGTAGAAAAAGACAAGACCTCTTGAGTACATTGGGAACATGGGTAACTTGGGGGAGGGTTGAAGGAGAGGGGATGGGTAGGGAGGGGAGCAGAGAAAAATGTAGAACTCAATAAAAAATCAGTAAAAGAAAAAAAGAATTCTAAAAAAAAGAAAAAAAAAGATCCTTGATTTTCCTAGTGATATGTTTTCTAAAAGATATTAATCCCTCCAAAGCTTGGCATGAGTATATGTTTGTAACTCCAGATCTTGAGATTTAAAATTTCAAATTTGAGATCACCCTGAGCTATACAATCAGCTTTAGGATAGGCCAGGTTGTACAGAGAAACATCAGCAAATCAAACCAAACAAAATAATAAAATATTATATAAAATAATAATCATGTAAATGAATATTACAGATATTTTATGCACAATAATCAGCTCTCATCCAAACATACTTGTTTTGTATAAAATACTCAAAATTATAATTTATATCATGCTAAAGTTTACCATTTCATACTTAACACAGTACGTTAAAATCTTAAATTTGTATTCATTGTGGTTTCCAATGATCAAAGGCTATAATTTTTAAAGTATTCTACTATTTGATTGAAGACATATGTTACCAAACGTGATGAAGCCCTGTGTATGTGTACAAGCCAGATGTTACTGTTCTGGACTAGGGATACATCTGGGGATATAAGCATGTGTTACTGTTGCATCAAACAGTAGTTAGCTCCACAGCATAAAATCAGAAGGTAACAACTCTGTTGTTTCAAATATAAAGGATCTGAGATTTCTTTTGACTTATGCAGATATCACACACTTATATAAAGACATATACACACATACACAGAAATAGATAATTAAATATTTTGAAGCCCTTTCTGTTGTGAATTAGAATTTAAGAAGTTTAATTTATTTGAGGGATGATATAAATTCAGATTAGTGTCATTTAGGTATGTTTTCTTTAGTTTGTTATAAATTATGTTAAAGTGAAACTTTGATATATGTTAGCATATATATGACATAAAAGAACATATGGGTATCTTGCAACTCTTATGAATTAATGAGTGATAATTTAACTTTTAAAAAGATTACACAAGATATTCTATATTTAACTTAATTTAATATTTTATATACAAAAGGCCATGTATATTAGTTAACATATTCATAAGAGTAGTTGCTTATGAATGTGTAATTATATATATTATATTTTTTATATTATATATATATTGTGTGTGTATGTATATAGGTATGTATGTATATGCAGATGTAAAAGCAACACAAAATAGAAAGTTATTTTTAAAATGATATTTCACTGTAATTTATATTACAGATATTTATAGGAATCTGTATTATTTCTCTGTGTGCAAGCATGTGTGTTTGTGTGTGCAGGCATGCATGAGTTTACATTTGTGTGTATGTTAATGTGAAACTGGAGGCTTTTATTCTTGTGGGACTTTCTGAATCATTTGAAAATCTGAAAATTGGCCCGTAGTCAAGGACTATGTAGACACTAGACAGAATAAAATCTGTAAAAATGATTCAAAGCTGTCACAAAAGTTACATACCTGCTCTTAAGGCTTTCAAATCCATTAACATATAATAAAAATACATTGCTAGAAATGTATTTGATTTTTGTGTGGGTTGTATCCTAAAATTTTGTGTGTATAGAGTAAATAAAATTATTTGGAAAGCCATCTTATCAATATGAATTGAAATAAAATATTCTCACCTTTTTACTTTCTCAGTAATTTTCAGTCTGCCAGTCACTAATATGATGGCAGAGGTAGGCCAGTTCAGGTACTCTCTTCACTATATTGCTAACGTTGTTAGATGTGGCCATCCTTGTGGATTCCTGGGAATTTTCTTAGCACCAGATTTCTCCCTACCCTCATAATGGATCCCCCTAACCTGTCATCATAGAACCTACATCCAATATCTGATGGAACCAGATGCAGTGATCTACAGCCAAGCACTAGACTGAGCTCCTGGGGTTTTGAAGGGAGGGAGAAAGGATAATACAAGCAGAGCATTAAGTGCTTAGCTGCCTTTGAGTACCCTGTTCCCCATGCTAGATTACATGGCCCACCTCTATGTAAGGTGAGAAACTTGATTCTGTCTCAACTTGAGATGCCATGGTTTGTGCAAGCCCATGGGAGGCCTGTCCCTTTCTGAATTGAGATGGAGGAGGAGCAGATGGGGATAGGGGCAAATCAAAAAGGGGAGGGAACAGAATGGGAGGAAAAGAGGGAGGGCAACTGGTTTTTATGTATTATAAATGAAAAAAATGTTATTTAAATACACATAAAAATAACTAAATACTATATATTTGAAACGTTACAGAAGAGGGACAGCTGGAGTACCAGACCCTGAGGCATTTCTTTTGGATATAGTGGAGACAGTGGTATTCTAGAACCTACTTGCCACATTCCCTTAATCAAGAGTGTATTCACCGATGCCACTCAAAAGATTTAATAAACTTTGATTGATCAGAATGTACAGTGGCCTAAGCAACTTTGGGATTGCAGTACTGTTGTAAATATATTTCATGAGAAGAGGATATCTAAAGGATTTAATGTTTTTTTAAATTTCTCTGTTGAATAATGGTATATAAATATGAAGTCTGAATATAAAATACATTTGATGATAGTACAATATTACAAAACTATTAGTACTTTGATTGACATTTTGTAGAGTGGTGATTAATTTGACAACATAGGAATCATACTCTTAGACTTTGGTGTAGAAAAGTTTCAAACTATCAATGTATTAAGTGTGAGCAAATGAAATATTTTGGTCAACTAAAATATATGCATTTTTTTAAGTTTTTGTACATTTACTTTGTTCTGTATTGTAAAAGTACAATGATTTTCAAAGTTATTTGCCATGCTCAAAATTGTGACTATAAAATAAGTAGTGTTCTCATTAAAATCTAATTTATATGACATAAAACAATAGCAAAATGAAAACTAGATACCTAATCAAACAAATTAGAAATCTTTTGAACTCCCAGAGGACCACAGATAGGCTAGTATTTGTGAGGATATTATATATCATTTTAAAATGTTTTCTTCATGATAATGAATTCTGTTGTAAAATATATTTTATATCCAAAACAACAGCATAAGTTTCATGCTTTCAGAAACAATATGCAGTACGACAATATCTCTCAAGATAATTCAGATACTCTGGGGAACTTAAGTTATATCAAAAGGAACATGAAGCTGACACTTCCAACGAGGCATTACATTTTTATGCTATAAAAAACTGTATGTTTTGATGTAAAATAGTCCTTCTGTCTAAGCAATGACTTTCCACATCAGATATTTAAAATCCCTTGGCCTTTTTATTATTCATGGCCATAGATCAGGACTCTGCCTTACCGAACAAATATTAATAGTTATATAAAGTAAACACTCAAATAATCAATGTGTAATTATTTAAAGCCAGTCATGAATTAGCCACTGCATAGACACTAAACGCTCAGCTGGAACACACAGATATCATGTACGAATGATTGAGAAACAGAAAGTGCTGAATTAAAACTTGAAACTAGAATCAAATCTTGTTTACATAATCATCTTTTGGCACTAACGGCACTAACCTAAAACTAGGAATGAGGAGGGAATGGGAAGGATTCTGCCAGTGAATGAGAGAAAATGTGAGAAGCTGAATATGGGCCGAGTAAAGAGATTGAGGGTTGAGATAATTCTTGCAGATCGTGATTTTCCAGTTTTGAGGGTTTTGTTTTGGTGAAGAGGCCTGAAGACTCTGGGTGCCACATCCCCATATATTTAGGCTTTGCTTGTTTCATAAAATATATAAAACTAGGGCAGACTTAGAATTAATGCCAAATCCTCCAAAAATTGAAGTTTTTCATTATATTCTCTTTCCTTCATTCAAAATTCAAAGTCCCCAAAATGATTCAAGTGAAAGTCAGTTATCTTCAGTAGACTACCCCACAGATGCACAGTATCTTTTTTTTTTTGTCAACTTTGAGTTGTTATAGACTAGTAATGTCCAAACATTTCAACCATACTCTGTAATTTATAGGAGGCCATCAACAAAATCACTTTATATTCATTTTAATTTTTCCTTAAGTTTAGATGCATTGTTTGATTGTTTCTCTTCCTTTTCTACAAATTTCAGCCTTGTGGAGTGACAAGTGTCCTCAGTTCTGACTCCCCATCTTCATTCAATTCCCACCAATCTCCATCCATGTATCCTCCTTAATTGTAGGTTTAGCTCTGATTATTTTCACAGTATCCATCATTTTCAAATAAAAATACAATCCGTAACTAATATCAACTTATGCAACCTTAACTAATGAATGCCTGGTCCCAGTCATACGTTATAATTTCAAAAAGCCAATTTCTTTTTCTCCCATGTACTGTTTCATACTTTACACCAGAAAAGTAACATCGTCAACAGCTGTCTGGACCATATCTCATTTTACTTAGTCTTTTCCCTCTGGGTCCAACCAATACACGATGGTAGTCCTCTGTGAATACTAACTACAAGGACCCCTTGTCTCAGCCTCTGTCACTTAGTGTATTTTACATACTTAAACTCTGCTTAACTTTCGTTTTGTTCCTGTTTAGTTTGCTATTTCATAAAAAGAAACATGCAGAACTACCATAATGGCTCCCTCAATTAAGATATCTTTTTCTTTGCTCTCATATCTGTTTTTCCTCCATCTAGACGCTCCCATTTCCTCAAGTTTTCCTCAACCCCCTTGTCTCCCCTTTTCTACTCCTCCCCCGTCTCCTCATCCCAAATTTTTGTCTGATTCCAATTTCCAGTTGGGTCTATATATGTTTTTCTTTGGATTCACCTTACTACTTAGCTTCTCTAGGATCCTGAACTATAAATATATGTATATCTCAAAAATATACATATATTTTATATATAATACATATTATATATAATCAGAAACAAATAAATGTACATACAAATTATAAAAAACTGTTTTGTACTTTTAAGCAACTTAACTACATATTTTATCAAATTACATATAAAATTAAAAATTATGTTCTACAGGAAATAAAATCAGGAATTATTGGAAGCTGAAAGGGACAACATTGACATAATTTTCCATGAACATAACATGCACAGAATGCATAACATGTATGCGCTCTATCCTGACCTCCTGACCTTCCTGTAATTTATCAATACTACAAGTGACTTTTTCGAGTTTACAGATCTCCACCTTTGGTTAAGTCTAGAAAGATCCACAGCCTTATACTTGTTCTTCAATGTGCTACATTATGTATGATTTGTTTACTACAGTAACCTGCTGATAAGAAAGCACAAGTAAAAGGTTCACCGACCTTTTCTTTGTGGCTGTGTTTGAATTTAAACCTGCCATGAATTAAGCAGAAGTGAAGAATACATGTTCATACAAAAAAGAGGAGTTAAACAGCTGGAACAATCCTTCTCTTTAACATTCTTGTCCTGTGTATTGCTTTGGCTCACAGTTGAAGTGATCATTCCATTATGAGGTTGGTCACACAGTCACAAATATATGGAATTATGAAACCATGAACGAATTCATTTTCAGCCTGCATTCTTTTTTATTCAGTCCAAGTTTTCAGGTGATGGAACAATATAAAGTACAATTAGTGTGTGTCTCCCACTTTGATAATAACCTAATCCAGAAATTCCCTTAGAGACATTTCAAAAGACCTGTCTCATATTGATGCTCAGTCCCATTAAAGAGAAATTATTAAGTCTCGTAATCTTCTATATAGAATTAAAAAACAGATTTACTATTTTCAGCTTTTATCCAAAACGTATTTTCATCATTTTATTCTTAATCTTCTTTCCTCCAACCACTCCTATGTAACTATCTCTTGATTTCTCTCTCCCAAATGCATAGTCTGATGCCTATTTTTCTTTAGTTTTTGTTACAAATATTCACAATTGTATTATATTCAATATTCACAATTGTATTATATTTCTAATATACATAAATATAATCTGCACAATCCAATGTGATTTCAGGTATAAGACTTGGTATTAAATAACAAATTGGAGATTCTTCCTTGTAGAGGATTATTTTCTTCTACTTTCAAAATTCTTTAGTTTTCTCTTATTATTTGCCTACATTTATGACTGGGAAGAATTTTCCCTTTTATATTAGTGAGTCTGTTGGGTACCTCCTTCTCCAAGTCCTGTGAAGATTAAGAATCATTTTAAGAATGATTCTTGTTCAATCATGGGGAACATAGTTTGGGTCTAGCACTCACATGCAGAGAATCTCTCATGCCTCTAATTCCAGCTCTAAGGGATCTGATGCCATTGCAGACCTCCAAAAGCCCATGTTTGGTATGCACAAAATAGCACAAATGTGAGCACTTGCTTGTGAAAACACATACGTAAACACAGATAAACACACAGACATACATATACACATACAAATAAAACACTTAAAAATCTTAAGTAACTTGTGAACCTTTAAAATACTATTTAAAAAATAAAATAATATGTTTTCATAACAAAATTTGTATTTTAAATGATTACTTAATTCATAGACTGTCATAATAAATTATAAGGAAAGTGAGACCTCACAGTGGGCCTCCATTTAAAACTTCTTGAGGATTAATGCATGGAGGCTTCTTCTAGAAACATCACACCGTAAAGACAATGACTCAGATCCAATCATAAATTACTAAAACTATTACATTAAAATTCAGTATAAGATCTTCTATTCTCTTTGATATTTCTTCCATCTCTTATTTAACAAAAAGTAGGATAAAAACATAATAAATTTTCTTTGGTACATCAATGCTTTACTACTAATTAAAAATATACTTATTAATAGCTATCTTGTTTCAAAAATGAGGAATTGTAAGAAAATTGGGTAGCTGTGCATATGTCCAACTTAGACTCACTGTTCTAATTAGGTTTTGTGCAGTAATATACACTCAGCATAGAGTGTTAAAATGTACCCTAAGCACATTTAAAAGGATAAAGAAAATCATCCATAAACCCTTCACATTAAGATGTAATTAGCATGGAATGAAGTAGGGATTAGAGAAAAGATGTTCCTGGATATACAACATAAGCTGTTGTTCCCCTAACTATATATTTATATATGTATACACATGTGTATTATACCAATTCATGCTTTATATGTTATGGGGTTAAGTTTTAGGACTTTTGTTAGTTTTCAAGTATACATAATAGTTTAAAAGCACTCAAAAATTATATTGGTGATCTTCCATGTTCTTGGTAATTTGAAGTTGGTTCCCTTTCTGGTCTTCAGCTCTTTACATCTTATCGATGAGTGATTAAAGCAATGCTTTCAAAAGTTAAAGCTGGAACTTGTATAGAGTTAGTATCTAAAAAGTTTTAAAAATATTTATATCTCATATAAAATTCTGTTACTTACATTAATTTCATGAGAAAACATTGCATTTCATTTACATTTACAAATGCACTTATTTCAGTAAGATGTGGCTATTTGGTAGAAAACAATGAAATTGTACCTAATTTGCTTTTCCATAAAATTGGAATAATAATGTTTCATCAACCTCAAAAACATTAAAGAATATTGGATATTTACAGTGACAAAGATCCTTATAGTATACACAAATGAAAAAACTTAGGTCTTCCTTCATTCTGGGCTGCCCATACCACAAAATAACCACACAAAAGCAATATTATTTAAATCACTGATTGACCAATTACTTAATCATATTGCTAGCTGGCTCTTACATCTAGAATTAACCCATTTATAATTTTTTTTAACATTTTACCATGAGAGTTGTGGCCTACATGCAAGGTTACATCTTGCAGCTCATGTTTTTTTTTCCTCTGGTGACCAAATGGCATCTCCCTGACTGAGCTCTTTCTCTCAGCATTCAGTCTAACTTTCCCCACCTAGTTCTGTTCTGCCTTACAATAGACTCAAAGCAGTTACTTATTAATAAATGGTAATCACAGCATACACAGTGGAATCCCACATCAATTAATTGCTTTTTCCCCTGACAGTGCAAAGGCATAGATAAAGCCCAAACAATCATCAATCACAGCATGAAAATATCTGAGGTTGCCAAAGGGCACATGGTGAGTAATATTCATTTGACAGATCATGTTAGGCAGCAGGTCATAAGGGCTAATCACTGCTCTTTAGAGGGGCCCCAGAGGGGCAAGTAGTGCACAATTTGTCCAAGACCTGGATAAATGTTTGCATTGGGAGACCACGAATTCAGGGAAGAGCGTATGTAAATTCTGATGATAGAGACAAAATCAGGGATCTAGCATCCTAGTTTGCTCTAGTAGTTCAATAGATGCTGTCATTATTATAGCATATGTCTTTTCATTCCCTTTGGCTAAGGTTCTTGGCAATTTAGTGTGTGATCACATATGAGACAAATACCATGGCTGATTCCTTTGATCTAACACATCTTGTATTAATAGCATTGTACTTGCAATTGTGATAAAAGAATTGTTAATCCCTGGGAAAACAAGGGCATGGGCTGCTTGTATAGTATATTGACAGTCAGAGAATACGTTAATAGGCTTATTTTAACATTCAACCAAAAAATTTAAGCATGCCAATTCTTCTCCTAATTGTACAAATGTAGGATACAGTATTGTATACATTGTGTGCTTTCTATTGTGTCGTTTAATTAATATTCCATATTTAGATGTGTTTGCATCTGAGAAAGCCAGAGCCACATATGGAATGGCCGTGGATGATAGTACTTAATAGATTAGAATCTCAATAGGGAATGAGGGGAATTCAGCCACGATTTTAGTTTTTGGAAAATGGTTATTTATTGTTCCTTTAAACCCAGAGACCATCTCCTGAAATGATATAGTATCTACCCATAATTCCTGAACATTCTTTAGGGAAATGGAAAACACTAATTTATCTTGTTCCCTCCCATAAGTTCCCTGGGAAAGCATTAAGATCTTGTGCCTGAGTTAGAAGGTCTGGTCAAATTAAGAAGTTATTGTATAGATCGGTGTGAACTTGAGAAATTACATTAAAAGGCCTTCCTGCCACAATATGCCCAAGGATCCTTTTGGCATCCAAAGAACCAGTGCAAAGAGACAGTGTTCTGGTTTATGACATTGCAAGTTGGATGTTGCCAGGAAAGTATTTTTTGTAGAACAATTTTTGCTTCCTGAAGCAGGGTTATATTTCCAGGGAAAACTCTGAAAGGGTTATTAATAGCAAGTTGTATGTGGAAATATAGATCATTTCAAGACTAGTGAAATAGAGGACATGGTTCACGGGAGGGGTACAGAAGGGGGCCTAATGGGTAATGGCCATAGGGCCAGGACATTTTCTACTGTTGTCTGCTGTCTTTCCTTCCTTAGTACAATTTGTTAGTATTGTTTCTGCAACCCCGTCATCGTCAGTGGCCAAAGCAATGACTACAGGAATGGACAGGTTAATATTATGTTGCTCTTGGCAGTGCTTGTTATGAGCTACAATTACTTCCTCAGGAGAGAACTTCAAGCATGCGATTATAACCAACAGAATGGGAATAAAACTAAGAGGAGGCAGTGTTACTGTAGCTACATCCCCTTTCCTGGCCAGAAACAGAACCTGCAGCCACAGACCAGGTTTCCACATATTTTCTGATGACAATATTAATAGTCAAAAATAAAGTAATTCATATGAAAATTAATAAATTACAATTGTGCATTAGTCTTCAATGTCACAAGAGCAGGCAAGTTATATATTTTTTGAAGCCACAATTGTATTCACTTATTGACAAGGGTAGTATACAAATGTTTACATTTTATTGTTTCTTTTTTATTTTCAGTAGTTCTTAGGAATTTTATTCTCAGATATTGACTATCCTTAAGTTTTTTACTGTAATGTTAACAATAAAGAAAATTTGATTTTATATATAGTTCCCTTTCATTGTCATGTTTGAGTGATGCCCATTCCACTCTTCTCTTTAGGAGAATGTAGAATGAACTGTCTATGTATGTATAGTCATATTTGTTTGGACTATTCTGAATTAGATGAAAATAAAAGATATATATATATTAAATAAAAAGATTTATTACATCAGTTTTACTCTGTACTGTTTTCCATTATTTAAACTGAAAAAACTTAAGTAGCTATATTATTTCACAAGTTCAAAAATAAATATTAAATTATCAAAACAATTTAAAAATTTAAGAATAAGGAAATATGCAAAAACCTATTGAAGGTGTTAGTAAAATAAAGTCATAGGTTGTTGTTCACTTCACAAGCAGTTTATATCTTCTTAAAAATGTCAACACTTCTTTTTCAATTTGTTGCTGCTAAATATGGCTCTTGTTCTCTAGTTCACAAGTAGATTTTATTTTATTAAGAAAAATCACCATCACTTCTTTTTTCTTTAATTTGTAGTTTGACGATAATATGTTTGTGTGTAATCTGACAAAAGTTCAGCATTGGAGGATGAAGATGGATGCTTAAAAGAAATCCCACACTAGTTCAGAATTCAGTATAATAGAGGGCTATTTATTTAGGGGTAGACTCACAGATCACAATTTTCTGCTGGAAGGAACAA
>NC_022009.1:98583952-98602861 GCF_000317375.1 Microtus ochrogaster
GGAAGTGAAAGATCTATTTGTATTCATTGTTTCAATGTCAATCTTTGCCACACCTTCTATTTATAACTGAGAGCTGACTTCTACTATAATGCCATTCCCAGAGGGGACAGTTTCCCAGGAATTCCTTATCTACAATCCCTTCTCAGATGTCCTATTCTACCACAATTAAAACATTTGGCATTTTGATGTCTCCTTCTTTCTTTGGAAATTGCTTCTCTTACCCAAGATTCAGAATTATAGTCAAATATTTCAATGTTCATTTTATGTAGGATCCATTCATCCATAGGTGTTGAACTAAACTTTAAAGGTCCAATTATCTTTCTACATTCTAATTTGGCATTTTCAAAACCCAGAGATTCAATATGTACTTGTTTAGCATCTGGGTCTGTTACTCCTATTTGTATAGCCTTAGTTAATCTTTGTAAAAAGTCACTAGTAGGCTCTCTCTGACCCTGTTTAACCCTGGTATATAATTTAATTAGTTTTCCTAGTTGTTGAAATCTGTTCCAAGCACTTAAGGCTGCTTTGTGGGATAGGGACAAGATTTGTTCATTGTAAAGAGTGTGAGCCTGTGGGTCAGCATATGTGCCCTCACCAAAAATTTGATCTTGGGAAATCTCAAATCCTTTTGCTTTGCCCTGTTGTTCTAAAATTTTAGCCTCTTCCCTGAAATAAAATTTAAGCATCAGTTGAGTCCCATCATTCAGGACTGCTAAAACTACCTGAAGCCAGTCAGATGGTATCACTTTAATGTTAAGAGCCCGTGTCTTTACCATCCCCCTAACAAATGCAGAATGCAAGCTATAAGTTAAAAAAAAAACTTGCTTAATTTATTTTAGATCATTCATTCCTAAAGGTATCCATCTACCTTCTTTGGATCCTTTTGGGTCTTTCAAACTTGATGCTTTGTCAGAGTAGATTGCATGGTAGGAAGCTAAAACCCTGGGTAATTCATCTCTGTTAGCTACTGGAGATGTTAAATCCTGCCCTTGTACCTTCTTTCCCTGCTCATCAGCTACAATAATTTTCTTAATCACTTCAGATCTTTTAGCTATTGTCTTTTGTAAAGCCCGAATCTCCTGGCCTGTATATATTTCTAGTGATTTCATTGAGGCCCATAGCCTCTGGTCCTCATTCTGCACATGGGATTCCAAGGTCTGAAGTTTATCCTTTAAAGATAACATCTCATCCTTGGACATTATTTGGATCGCATGCAGATTGCCTTCCTGGAGAGATGCTCTATCTGCTAAACTATCATAACTTTTTAGCAAATTGTGATTGTCAAATTCAACAGTATGAATTCTTTCAGATAATTTCTCAGTATCCTTTGACTTGGATTCAATTTTGTCTGTTAAAATAATGTTACCCATCTCAATAGTATTAATTTTTCAGGTAACTTTTGATTTTTGATGGTATTAATTTTGTCAGCTAGCTGTTCATTATTAGTCTAAAAAGACTGTATCATTTCTAAAAATGCCTCATTCTTGGCTCTGTTATCAAATCATTTTCTTAAGGATATAATATGAAGAAAAAAATGAGTCCCAATATCCAATAAATGGATGTATCACCATAACCATATAAGCCTTGCAGAATACAATCCATAGTATCAGCAAAAAACGTTACTTAAGATTTCAATGTTGTCTGCCATTATATAACATTCAAGTTTATTGATTTTTTTAATTACCCATTAGGAAATCTAGTAATTAGTTTTAGGTGTAATAATCTTTATTGTCCAGCATGTGTCATTGTTGCAGAGTCGCAACTAGAAGTAAAACCTGGTTCCATGAACTGTCCTGAGCTGCTTAGTTTTCCCCACTTTGGTGCTGGTTAAATACTGAGAAATTTGCTTTACTTCACAAATTAAAAGCAATTAGTTCAGTTCTGTACATGGAGCAAGAAGCCCAGGGTGCCACCACGGCAAGGAACATGTCAGTGGGGGCGGGGGCATATGCCACTTGGGAAATTTCCAAGTTGCCAAATGCAGTTAGCTCCACTGTGGTAGGGGAAAAAAAAAAAAAAACACTTACTAGGTAAAAGCAAGTCAAACAGGTGTGGTGGGAGACTTTCTGGGCTGTGGACCATTTAGGCCTTTAAGTGGATCCACCTTGTAGGTGTGGAGTTCGGATCCTCAGGGGTGCCAGATAAAGATGGACACTTAAAAGAAATCCCACACTAGTTCAGAACTGAGTATAACAGAGGGTTGTTTATTTAGGGGTAGATTCGCAGATCACAATCCTCTACTGTAACGGGGAACAGCAACCAAATCCCGTAGCCAGAAAAGAGGCCAGATGTGTGCTTTACATCTGCATATATAGTATAAGAGGTCACGCCCAAGTGGGTGGGTAACTTAAAGGTTACTGGTGGATGAATTCCTACAGCAGGAGGAGACAGTGAACATATCTTTTCGTCACTGTGCTTACATGTATTAGAAGAAGCAACCTAAGGGAGAATTGTTTTATTTCAGCTTACTATTTAAGGTCTATGGTGAAAAATCTATAATGGTTAGGATATGTGTGATTGGCTTCACTAAGAAGGAAAAGAGAGATGGAAGCTTGTACCCATATGATGTCCTCATTTTCTCTTCTTTCTCTTTGTTTAATAAGACATAATCTCCTATAAACAGGCACCTAATATGATGTCAATTTTGATTGTTAATTTTACTATGTCTGGAACTCAGAAAAGGTGGGCACACATTGGAGGGTAGGGTTTGCTTAATTTGAACTAGGATTCTCCTCTTCTAATCTGGATATTTGAGATAGGAAAATTTGCTTTTAATCTGTATCTTTTCAGTTGGGAAATCTCACCTCTGAACTGGGCCATGCCTTTTGCTGGAAGTCTATATAAGGACATGGAAGAAGGAAGATTTGTTCTTCCGCTGCTTGCTCTGCCTGTGCTAGCAAGTCCATCTCTTCACTGGCATTCACATCCACTTTTTGGGTCTTTAGTACATACTGAAGATGACCCAAGACATCCAGCCTTTGGACTGAGCCATTACTGCATTATTAAACTGTCCATTTATAGCCAGGCATTGCTGAACTTGCTGAACAACACCCTGTTGATCATTCTACTCCATTACCTTTCTATATAGCAGTAACTATGTAGTACAAGATGATCTTGAATGGCTAATTCTCAGCCTCTACTTGCCAATCATAGATCATCATGGTAAACCAGCTTATTCCAATTCCATCTCTCATTTTATAAAGTCAGGGCTCCCAGACAATTTTATGTTTAATCCTCACTCTCATATTTTGGTGGATTATTTCTTTTTACTTAATCCATTCTGCAATCTTCCCTTAGACAGGTTTTCAGTGATGTGACTCCTAGGTAATTTAAACACATGCATATTGAAAATGATGCTAATCCCCAAAGTAGCACCGTTGCATCTGGAATCATTACTATTTTATCTTTTATAATTATGATTGAAAATATACCATGCCTTACAGTAATTGTATTAGTTCTCTTCTTTTGGTGTGGGAAATTTTAACATTTAGGTGCTTATTTCAGTCCCTAATGAATCATTTCCGTCCTTCTTGAATATTTTTGCAGATCAACTTGATGTCTTGTTTGAGAAAGCATAGGTACAATGAAAATGTGAGGCTGCCCTCCTCATCTGAGGCTCTCAATCCTCGTCTAAACTCATTGGATGATACCGAATTAAATCCCTGTGGTGGAAAGAAAGAGATTTCCACTTTCCAGTTGTCAGCTCTTGAAAACTCCTAGCTTTGATAAGGTGTTTCCATGTCCTATCATGTAGAGCTCTGACCAGTTTGATAGCTTGCTACATACAGACTTGGGGTATGTTCTTTAACTTTCAATATCTCCATCTTTTCTTAATGCCTCATCTGATTTTTTTTTATGTTAGTTCCACTCAGAATAATTTCCTTCTAAGCCTGAAAATCAACCATCCCAACCCCCAAAATCTGTGCATGCAGTAGTTTATTCACAGGAAAAGTCTATCACGTTCACCAGCCTCACAGAGGAATCAAGCGGCTGTGTTTCCTTACAACTCCAACATCTGGACAAAAATGCAGAGCTATCTGAGGATGTTGCCTACCATAGTGACCTCTTTTTCCAAAGAAACACAAGTATAAATGTTTAACCATGCTTTACACTACATATACTTACAAAAGTAGTGTATTGATATCAGATTTGTGATCTTTCAAGTGATAATTGTCTTTCTGAAGATGATAATATTTAATTGAAAGCAGTATATGTCCTTTCAGGGTAGAGCCCAGTAGAACCAGAGTTGAGTGTTGTTTACCTTGGGTGTTTTTTCTTCTAACTCTGGATCAGTAAAAATAAAGAAAGAAAATGAGAACATAAATTAGAGAAAGCTTGGAGAATTCAAAAAGTGGGCAATCAGTTAGGATCAGTAAGGATTTTCTCAAACAAGTCTGTTAGATTTTACTTCCTGGGTGAATTTGGTGTGGGGCAGGGTTACAGCGAGTCTTTAGAAGACCTGAGAGCACAGATACAAAAGAATCCTGAGTCATGTGCGGAGTGGCACAATCCAGCATGAAGTAAATAATACTGTTTATTTTAATTAAAAACAGAGATTCCTATTAATTCATAAGGCAAATTGCCCTAAATAGTAACTTTGAAATACATAGTAGTTGTTTCATAAAAATGAGGAAAAAAACAAACAAAAGATCAAAATACAAGATCCACTTTTGTCTTTCAATGCTACTTCATCCTGAACACAGTTGACCCACATTTAGAGTATTTGAAGTACTTTCTAATTGAAAGTACTGCATCTCCCTTTTCATATAGTAGGTCATAATCATATTTTCACATAGGAAAATTCTTCAAATCTTATTTCTCTTTAACAATGTAGTAACTTATGTTCTGAAATATTCAATGAACATACATCAATATGTAAGCAGAATGATTACAAAAGTGTTGCATATGCTAATACATTTAGTAACATCATCCATGTTTCTAATAACCATCTTCAGCAATTTCAGTATCTATCTCAGTTGAAATTATAGGACTTTGACCTTATGTACCATGAATGAACTGTTTAAATTTTATTGGCTCCTACTACCGATGTGTTGTCTGTCAGGATAGCTGAAGAAAAGATGTTATTGAATTGTAATATATATCATAATTCCCATGTATTTCATAAGTTGATAATAGGTTAATGTATTATTAACAATAATACATAATTGTTGTGAGACAAATTATTAACATAAATATTTACAGTATTTTATCTGTTCTCTAAGAATATAATTTTCATTTTTATTGTATCACTTTGATCAATAAAAATTCACACTCTGAAATCTTAGGTAACTATTTGAAACAAATATATATGTAACTTCCATCTGAGTATTTGATTATGTAACTATTTTTATGCTTTCATATTTGAATAATAACGTCTAGGTATGTGCTTTTTTTAAATTCTCAAGTTTATTATTTCCTAGCTCATATTCATTTTAGTTACATTTCTATCGTGTTCTTAGCTGTTGTTTTATTTTTTCTTTTTATTTACCATTTTCTTTCATGAATTTTAAATTTTAATTGGTTTTCATATTTGGAGTTACAATGCATCACTTCCTCTGCTCCTCTGCCCGCTTTTCGATTTCTCCAAGCGTTCTCTAATCTATGTTCTCATTTTCTTTCTTTATTATCATTTATTACACATAAGCACACAAACATATGAAATGCAGAAAAGAGTGCATGAAAAACAGACTCTTAACTTCTGTGCCTGTCATGGACTGCATCTGGAGTGCTCTCCCAGAGTCGTTTAAGTTACAAAAGCCTGGGGACCCGACGATAGCATGCTGGGACCTAGTTAAATCCTTTGGAGAGGAGGATGGAAACGTGAAGTTGGATCACCACAACAAGCTCTGAATGGAAATAGTGAGGAACCTGGGCTCTCTCTTCTCAATGCGCTCTGGAACAGTGAGTTAAGTTGTCCCGTTAAGCACAAACTCCTTTCCATGTTCATCACCACAAATGGAATGGGAGGCTCATGGTCATAAAATAAAGCCTGGACTCATACACAGTTTTTGCACTTTTTGACTCATAACTGTGTTTGGTATTTTCTCAAAATGATTTTTTTCTAGTTACATTTTTGAGGACTATTTTAAATGTCTTTTTCTGATCCACAACAATAGGAAAATATGATGTATAGTTTATAGAGTCAAACTAATGTTACTTATTTCTATCTGCTCACAGTTTCTTAGACTTCATCCATATCTGATCATGTGTGCACATGTGTGACTTTATATGTGTGAGTTTGTGTGTGTAAGAGAGAACATATAGTTTTTACCTTTCTTGGTTGGGTTTTTGTCTTTCAATATTACACTTTCCTGTTTCAGATCCATTCATGTTCTTGCATAATTCTCAAAAAGCAAAGCTTGAAGGGAGTGTTTGCTTTCATTTTATTTTGTAATAGTTAAATCCATGTTCCCTTTTACCACTGTATTTGAATAATCAACATCTTTAACTGATAGTATTTGTGTGGGGGGATTTGCAATCAGTTATTTCTTAATTTAATTAAACCTAAATAAGCTTTATCTTAATAAGCTATAGAGCAAAAATATGGTAAGATAAAGCATGCATTTTAAATTTCTGTTAATAAAAAATCCGAGGAAGGAACATATGGCTACATTGAAATACAGAGTGGCTGGCACAATGTTAAAAAATTCTTAAAATGAATAATGACTCTAGCAATGTCTTAAGCTCGATAGCTACAAATATTCACAGTGCTTTCATAAGTACAAAGTTAAATGGAAAAATAACATAAAATAATTTATTGAGCCCAGGGTAGCTGGCTAGGTTTCCATTAGGGGGCATGATTTCCCTCCTGATGAGGAGAATTTAGCTCCAATTAGTCAGATGTTTGGTTGACAACAATGTATGTATCCCACTGCTATGTCATAGGTTATTGTGCCATGGCATTTGTTGTGTTTCATAGGCAACACAACTGAATGGGACTGTTGGTTTCTTCACTCCTTTGGAAGTTTGAATGTGCCATCCATACCGTACAAGCGTGTCCTCAGAGAGGGGGCTTATCGATCAGTTCCATCTCATGGGTACCTATGCCATGTGTCTGAAATTTATGGTGTCTTCATCATTAGGGATTTACTTTCCACATCTTGGTGGAATAAAGGTCAATAGCTTTAATATACAATATATTGAAATAATTTATAAACTTTTAAGTTATAAACTTTTAAGCATTCTCTTTTAATTCTCTTGCATTTAATTAACATTGGCATCAACTTTTGAGACATCATGGTAACTAATTAGATGTGATTCTGAAAAATTCAACATTAGTTTAGAACCAGCAGTATTCCCAATCTAGCACTAGAGCCCCCTCTCCTTCCAGTTAACCCCCTAAAAGTACTTAGACTCTTCATTTTTGTTTTGCTTACATAGGCTATCTTTTCCTGATGGTGTTCAAATTGAATTCTGATTTTGCTGCCCATCACTGTTAACAGTCTGAGTCTCTTTAGCATTTATGAATATATAGTTTGCACATTCCTCAAAGGGATGACTAGTACTTCATTTGCACTTTAAGATTATTTCAGCTAAATATGATTATCCTGTAGTGTTATATATCTTTGTATAGATATCCTCCTGCTCCACAAGTAGTCATGGAGTGCACTTTCCTTACCAATATGTTTAGCTAATGTTTAAATCTATGTTCCGCTCAAAAGAGAACTATAAGTGTTTCTGTCAGACAACTATAAATAAATTTATAAAATTTATTTTATGGAAATGATGTGAATTCAAACTTAGAGGTTTCTTAAGTAAGAAGATGAAAATGTCACTGAAGTTTCTCTAGTCTTTCCAAGAAGTGAAGACTGCTTCTTAAAATATCAAAACAGACTAAATGCTTATTATCATAGTTATCGAAATCAAATAATCTTGACCCACATTTCATTCTAAAATAAAATAAAATGTGCCTCTCAAAAATACTTTCTGACCTTGGTGGTTAAAATGTGATGTTCCAGTACAACAAAGTCTCAGACATTTCACACCTCACTCAGCTGGTGGCTATTTGGGGAAGATTAGGAAGTATGCCCTTTCTAGAAGTGTGTCGCTGGGGACAGGCATTGCGATTTCAAAAGTCTCAGAACCATTTCAAGTTTGCTTTCTCTGTTTCCTTTTTTTGTAGACTGAGATGTGACTTTTCAGCAACAACTTGAACGTCAATGCTTTTGCAGCTTGGTGATGAAATATCTCTATTCGTCTTGAGCTCTAAGTCCTTCTGTAAGTTGTCTTGGTCTTGGTGTTTTATCATAGCAATAAGAAAATAAGTAAGACACCGTCAAGTTTCACATCCAATGCAACATCAACATCCATAGAGCAGAACTGCTAACATTCATGGGTAAGTTCTGTGGCCATATTCTGATATCTGGGTCACAGGACTCACAGGATACCCTGCTGCTATCATTGAAAGCTTTATTGACTTTTATTCCTGCTGATGTATTGCAGAATTCCCTGAAGTTCCTTCCTCTCTCCTCTAGTCAGGGAGCAGGCTCTGTGGTATAAATGACTGTTATTTAGAAAGATCTTCTTGTCCAGAGCAAATATAAGTATAGGGCAGTACTTATGTTAGCAACTGGAAGTTGCTCTTAGCAAGACTGTAAGTTTTAGTCTTTGGCTTTCTCATATATGAACAAACTAATCCTGCAAAAAGCCTTGGGCTCTAAACATGATCATGTTGCTGCAAAGACTACAAGAACTGATATTTAAGTCTGGGCTTTGTTGCCACTGAATATCTAAAAATACTGAAGTCTGGCTGTTGGGGTTTGTGTTTGGTACACATAGCTAAAGCATGGGACTATAAAGATTTAATACAGTTTCAAGTTGTATAAAGAGAGAAACTTGAGAAGCACAAGAATAGTCATATACATTTGTTTTTCTAATAATGTCATCTACCAGTAAATATTCTCCCATTTGTTCTTAACAAAGAATTAAAACACGTTAAAATTTCAAATGCAGTTTAAGAATTACTTGAAAAACTATGTATATACTACATTGACATTCAGAAGTGAAAAGTCTAAAGGCTATTTGTTAAAAAATGGGCCTTATATTCTAGCACTGAAGCCACATATTCAGAGAAATCCTCCCACCTAACCCCCTCACTACCAGGGTTATGAGCATGAGTCACCACAGTCAACTTCTAAAGTTTATCTTAATTATACAGTAAATAACAGTGCATATCTGTAATACCTGATTCAGCAAGTAAAGGTGGGAGAGTCAGTGATTTAAGTCATACCAGGTTATAGAGGTTGCCCATTAATCAGAGCAAAAATGGATACTGTAAGAACATAGTCAAAGTTTATCTTTTAAAGATATATTTCAGTATTTTCAACAAAATAGCAAATATTAATATTATCCCCTTAAAATATAGATACAAATTTTACTAATTATTAATATATAAATATACTAGTTATAAGATACCTTGAGAATTTATTATTAAAGGATAATAAACATTTTATTCAATGATCTGCAAACACAATGGTTAGTTTTCAAATTGAAAAGTAATAATTATCTCTCATAGCTTTAGTTTTATGCAAAATTGAATTATGTCCAACTCTTTTTCTTTTGCTGAGAACAAAACCTTTTCTTTTATTGAGTATACATTTTTTCTTACTCTCAGAATATCAATAAAAAGAATATGAAAGACATCTATTGATGACCATTTTCTGTCTCTGATATATAATTCTTTAATATCGTATAATGTTCAGATACTCTCAGAAAGTGTTAATTGTAAAAGTCTCAAAACCAAAACCTACTTGGAGGGGAATGTATTTGTTTCAGAGTTTAGTTACATATCACACTATCGCTGTAGGAAGTCAGGGCATGTATTCAAACTGGGCAGGGACTTAGAGGCAGAAGCTTAATCAGTGTCTATGGAGAAGCCATATTGCTCCCTATGTCTATCTCAGCCTTCTTTCTTACTGCACGACCTGTCCTTAGCAATGCCATACATGTCTTGGGCATTCCTACATGAATTACTATATAACTATGCATTACAGACTGATCTACACACCAGTCTTATAGAATATATACTAGTTTTCGTGTTTTTGTTTTGTTTTGTTTTTATTCTCAACTTAAATTTCCTGTTCCCAGTAACTTTAACTTTTATTATATTGTCATAAACTATCCAGTACTTAGACCATAAGCTCAAGGAAAACATAGATGCATTTTGTCTATCCTTTAAATTGAGTATTTGTTTAGATCAATCCCACACTTAAAATCAAGTACTGTTTCGTGGAAGGTTCATCTTCTTTTAGAACTGAATTTTGTTGAACCATAAACTTTTTTCTAAACACACTATTTTATTATACCTCCCATCAAGAAACCACAGTGTCTACCTTTTCCAAGTATAGATATCAACAGCTAGCATGCATAGGGCAATCTGTCATATGATTGCTGCACTCATTTCTGTTTTCAATTGAATCTTTTGAATCTTTGCATCCCAAGACACCCTTGCAAAGTACATAGTGTTAAGTTGTTTTATTTTAAAGTAAAAATTTCAAGAAATCAAGGAATTTGACACAGCCTCCTGAAGATCGTGTAGAGAGATGATGACTATTGATGCCACAATTTCAAGAGTATAACAGGAGAACTGGCCACTCACTCCCACAGTCCATTGCCTTAGAGCAATATTTATTTGAACAAGCTGATTCTTCTCATGTTATGATAGTATGGTTTATATAAAACCATCCCCATTTTTAGCATCTATCCAAAGATTCAAAGATTCTTATTGGTTTTTCTTTGAACATGCCAGGTAATCAAGATGTATAACTAGGATCAAGATACTATGTACTTTATTTTCTCATGAGATTATTTGAAGTTATTGCTCTATCCACTAAGTTGTTCTGAATACAACTTAGGTTTCTTCTATAAGATACAAGTTTCTCCACTCCCTACCTTTTTGGCATGAAACTCATGAATAAACTTTCATTTATAATTTTAATATTCACAAATAGTAAGATATAATCTTTAATTAAGAATTTGCCAATCTATTCATCATGTACCTGTCATATCTATCTATCTATCTATCTATCTATCTATCTATCTATCTATCTATCTATCTATCTATCTATCTATCTATCTGTCATCTACTTACCTACCTGACTATTATCAACTACTGTGAAATGTTTGTCCTTCTTTTTGTTGTCCTAGAAATATGGATTTTTGATGTATGCCTAGAAAAGGATTTGCAGACATGTATGTTTTTTTCTTTCTTTTAATTTCACTTTTTGATGAAACAAAAGATAGACTGTTGGAGGTTTTCTCTGCTACAGAATTACAGATTAAAAAATCGGCCCAAAGAAGAGTGATATTTCAAAACATCTAATCATCTGTTAATCTCTTTGCCTTATTTTAATTGCTTCATTGACCTGGAAGTACTCTCTACTTAATAGGGGCAAAATTCTCATATTACATGGTGTTTAATTGTGTAAATAAAAGGAAGAATGACGAAAGATATAAAATCTGATGAAAAGGGATTAGTGATTGATTATATATTCATAAATATGTAAATGGAAGGAATAAAGAAATTCTTCTATGTTAAATTACTTTGTTTTGGGGACTTTGGACAACCAGATCATGAGTTTCCTGTGACACCCTGCCTGCCGAAGTAAACAACTTGTTTTTCTGTGCTTGCAGCTGCTTTGAGCAGGAGACTTTCAGGAGTTACTGATGTTCAGGGAGTAGCTTCTGGTGGGCTTGCAGCTGAGAGTTAGGGTGTGGTCAATATTCAGAAATTATCTATTGTAATCTATATTAATTGTCTCACTCATTAATTGACATAATAAAATAGTCCAACATTGTAATTTGATTTTTAGTTATGTGTTATCTTATTATATTTTGTTTAATAGTCTATCCTTTTCATATTGGAATGTTAATTTGTTCCACTGTCTTCCATTGTGCTTTGATTCTTTAATAAGAATTATCTATTCTCTAGATTCATAAATCATGTTTGTGATTGTATTAAATGATACTGATGTGATTTTTATTAATGTTACTGAGAAATCTTTACATTATCTGATGAAAAGATAAAACTTAATTATTTCTTAACAACCATATTCTACAGTACCAAATAAAATCACAAAAGTGGCAAATAACAGATCTTATTAATAACAAACTTTTCAAGATCTGTGAAGCTTTTTGAACCATTATACTAAAGGATTTAATTAAATATGAATGTTTCTGTGTCCTATGCTTAACAGCCCTAAAGATAGGACCAATAAACTAAATTAGAATATTCTTCTAGTACAGTGGCAATATATAAAATCAATCTTCAAAAGTAATAATTTATATGTAGCAAAACAAACAAGCTGAGAAATAACACAAGAAAACAAATCTATTTAGTATAAAAATACCAACTTCTAATAAACTAGAATGGTAAAGAACCTGAAATTGAAAATTTTTAATTATTGAAGGAAAAACCGAATCAATGACTTGTAGAATTCCAAGATTTACCACATTCATAGGCAGCCTAGATTTATTTCATATCATGGATAAATAAACTATGGATTATTTATATCCACAGTGGAAATGAACCTATGACATTTTCATGAAAGTAGATGAAACAAAGGGATTACTATGTTAATCAAGATAAACTAGACTAAAGAAGTTAAATAATACATGTTATCCTTCAAGTATGGGATCTAGTGTTAAATCAAATACGCTTATAACATGAATGATCAAAGAAGACCATGAAGGAAGAATGACTATTTAGTGATGATGTGGATCCCTAAGTGAGATCCCTTGGAGTTATGTACCTCAAGATACTCTGAGTACTGAGATAAATATGGGATGCCCCATTAGAATACAGGAAACAAGAGAAACAAACATAATAACTGTGATCAAAAACTCTCCTTTTGTTTCTGGGCTGTCCAGACCTGAATAATCACAAAGAATCTATATTAATTACAACACTGTTTATCCAATGGCTCAGGCATATTTCTAGCTATCTCTTATATCTTAAGTTAACTCATTTCTATTATTTTATAGTATTATGAGCCTCATAGTTTATTACCTCTTGTTTCTTGTGTAGCTACATGATGTCTGTTTAGCTCTGCTTTATTTCCTCCCCTATTTCTGCTTGGTGTTCCAAACTTGTTATATTCTGCTCTGCCATAGGCCAAAAGGCTTCTTTATTAACCAACGGTAATTAAACATATTCTCAACATATGGAGGGAATCCTATATCATCTCCCCCTGTCTGTCTAAATAAAAAGGACGGTTTTAACTTTAATATAGTAAAATTACATATAACAAAATAGGTGTCAGGGAGTAATTACAGTTACAATATTTTTGTGAGTCTAAAGTTTTATATAAAATTCATGTTTTATCATAACTAAAGAATACTATAAATATGTCTATCCATCTTCAACTCCATTAAAGAACCCAGAAGGATTTATTATTACCTAGGGAAACTGAAAGTGCACTGTAAGAAACTTCCAAAATTCTAGTATTGACAGAGACCTCTTACTGCCTGTACAGTCACCCACAGTTCTTCTGTAATGTTGTGGCATCCATCTTCAGCCTATTGGCCCATAATATCTGACAGACTTTTCCATGAAGGAAAAGGACACTTGTAAGACTGTTTTACTTATATTGAAAGTTTGTCAGTCAGTCACAGTTTTCTGTGTCCTGCAGAATCTCTGGCAGACTTCCGTGAAGCAGGAAATCTGAAGGACTGTCTCAATTCTTTAGGCAAGTTCAGCAATCATTTTCCTGTGGGTCCTGCATGTAGAGTTTATACAGCATACCATCAAGCATTCCAGGCAAGAGCTTGCTATATTGAAGGCAAATTTCATAAAGAGTTTCTTATGTGCCTATCAATACCTTTAAGGTAATTGGTGCTGCCAGAAGCAGACATGTATCACTGCCGAGAAAAGTCTAAGTTCTTAGAAAAATTTAAATAACATATTCTGTAGTTTTTTTAAGTGCTGAAGATTATATATGTAACTGAAATATGTCTCTATATCTAGAAAACTCAACAAATAATTTTAACAAAATTAAAACTTTGGTTATTACAAGTGATTATTTACTAGTCATAATTTCATAACTATATATTTTTAAATTAGATGCACAATCACAGTACCTTAAATAAGATCAGAAATATATATACACAGTGTAACAAAACTGATCTTAAATTTGTATCAATATACCAAGATCCATACCAATGCCAAAATATTCATCTCTATATCATATCCCTCTTAATTTTTTAAAAAAAATTAACTATGACAATTAAGCATTTATAACAAACTTTTTAAAAATAAAAAACAAACATAAACAATCATTTTAGGAATTCGAACATAGTTTTTTTTTTTTTCCAAACTACTTTCTGCCATTTATTGGGTGAAGTATTTTTAGTGTTCACAGAGACATTTTAGTGATTCTTTTTGCACCAAACCACATCATCTGATAAGGATTGGTAGCTTTCTATTCTCTGTGGAAAGAAAAGCAGAACCTCTTTTCAAAAGTAATGGTCTTAGATTTAAATTTTGAAGTCAAGATACATTTAATATATATTGACTTACCTTAGTTGCTCATGCAATGAGATGTCTCTCTGTACTTAGCTCATTCACAGCCAAAAAATTGAAAGAAAGCATAATAGTATATATAAACCAGATACTTTGTATATTTTCATCTTTACATGATTTTTTAAACTCTACTACTTTTAATATTTAAGTTATTCTTTACTTCTTTAATCTATGACTATCTGTACTCTTTTACATTACTTTTAGTGTCTCCTAAAAAACCTTGTTTTATTTTTAAAACTATTTCTTTCTATAACTCCCTATATCCATTTTCTTTTTTTTTTCTTAAGCTTATGTACATTTTTAAAACACACTATGATCTATTCAGAAGTTTATTTCTGCTTGAATCTATCTTTTTGTGTATCTGAAATCCTTTTCTGATATGGAGTACTTTTGAAATGGTAAGCAGTGTGGGTCCCACAGCCCTGAATGTTGGCTCTGCCTCTCTTGGCCTTTTAACGTGGGGGAGGTACATTCACCACCAACTCTGGGTCTGCTGGGTGGAAGTCATGATCATCACCTCAAGTCTTGTCAGCAGCATGCAGCATATAAACCCCCTTTTGCCTGTGTAAAAGCCATATAGCCCATGCAGTAGGTTTATGTTCTGGAAATGTCTCTGTGTATGATGGTTGGAATTCACAATGCTCTCTTGCCTTTGCATGCCTAGCATATCCAATCTGGTCAGTTGCCCAGGCAGGCAGTGCTGAACCTCTGGCCTGCTTTCAGCTACTTCCCTCCAAACCCTGAGTGGGTGTACAAGCACTCAGACTGAAGTGAAAGACTAGCCATGCAGATTAGCCCCAAATGATTGGGTGCCTTTATGAAGCTCTACTTTCATTTCCTGTTCACCCAGACCCAAATAATCACACAGAAACTTCATTATTATAACACTGTTTGAAACAATGACTCAGGCATATTTCTAGCTAGCTTTTATCTCTTACATTAAGCCTTTTCTATTATTTCATATTTTACCACGAGGCTCATGGTTTGTTATCTCTTGCTTCTTGGGCAGCTATGTAGCATCTGCCTATCTATGCCTTCTTTTTTCCAATATCTCTGCTTGGATTTCCCACCTTGCTATATTCCTCCATAAGCCATAAAATCACATCATACAGAGGGTCCTCCTACATCAGTTTTTGCCTAAAACACATGTCTTACAGCAATATGGTGAAGGGAATTTTACCAAGGGTGAAGCAATTGTAATTTCCCTTTTAATAAGCATTTAATTTTTTTAAAAAAATTAAATACATCCATTTCCACAAAATTCAGTAATGGTTTTAAACTTTCTTATATATTAAACTGTGGAGACATACCAATGATACATGTTAGAACAAATAGCAAAGCAACTGACATTTCTCCACTGAAATGATGAATAGACAGTTGGTATTGACATAAGGTTATCCGCAATGATATTTCAACTTATATCCACTATTACTTACGAATGTAGTTGTTCATTTTACATTAAGGAATCTATAGTATCATACTACAATTTGAAAACATTTAAACTGTTTCATTTACTTTAATCTCAGATTTGGAAGTCAATATTTGTATTCATACAATCCCTAATATGTCTAAAAGTAAAATAAATTTAAACATATATGGGTACTGTATGTCCAGTTTTTATGATAGAAAAATAATGTTCACAATTTTTAGAGTCACTTGCATTTGAGGCCTCTATGGTTTGGCACCAATAAGCAAGGGCTTTGATAAAAAGGAGATGACAAACAACTGACAGGTGGAGCCACTGCCTGGAAACAGAGGATGAAACTGTTTCCAGAAATGCACAGATATAAAAGGGAGAAAATGAATCTATTTCATTTCTTTTGTGGGTATTTATGAGATGTGAAAATGACTCTGACAGGAATAAAACATAGATTGTTCCTGGCAGAAGGAAGACACTTTAGTTTCAATGACAAGTGTTATTTATTAATGATTGTAGCACATAACCCAAAGACCTGTTAAGTTATGTACTACTACATTATTTAATCTAGTGCCTATCATTTTCTAATTACTGATTAAGATTTTTCTTTGGAAGATTCTCTGATCATAGTACTTTCTTCATTGTAACCTTATATTGGATTTCTGGAATGTCACAATTTGATTTAATAAAGCACTGATTGCTTAGGGATTATTTATATGGACAAAGCATGAAGTACTTTAGATTGTCAATTAGAAACATGTAAAAAAAAAGTAAGTCTGGGGGGAATAGTTCTAATGAAGACAGTTTGTCTCCTTTGGGTATAAGGATAAAGGATGCAAGCTGTCACCTAGTGTTCATATCTCTATCTACATCTGCATGTATGTAATCTTCATGTCCTCCATATCATCCCCTCTGTCATCTCAGTCTTTGTCTTTATATCTTTCTTGCCCTGTCTATAAGACAAGTTGAAAAATTAACTGTCCTTGTTATAACATATTTAAACATATTTTTGTACCGTAGAGGCTGTTAGGGTTGTCAAAGCTAGATAGCAAGTGTTTCTCACAAGTGTCTAAGTTCAAATCACACATCCTACACACGGAATTTAAAATGTGCATGTTCACAGTGTTATAGTTGTTCTTAAGATAAAGTATGTGGTCTCTGGTATAACATTAAAAAATATTTTTCTTACAATATATTTTTATCATTATCATCCCTCCTCTTACTCTTCCATGATCCTTTGCACCTCTCTACCCATCCAACTGCATGTTCTTGCCCATAAGTAATAAAAGGAAACTGAGATCAAGTAATGAATATAAGCAATAGGACAAAAAAAAAATACCAAAGCAAAGCAAAACATGAAAAACAAAAGGCTTCTCAAAACATGTAGTGCATTTTGTGTTGGCCAAACTACTGCTTGGCATGGTACCTGTTATGGAATATGGCTTGAACTCAGCTAGGGCTACACAGAGAAACACTGGCTCAATAAACCAGAAAAAGTAAGCACAGATACAGGAGTTCAAGGACAGCTAGAACTCACTCTATACATCAGGTCAGCCTTAAACTCAGAGATTCACCTGCCCCTGTCTCCTGAGTCCTGGGATTAAAGGTATCACCACCCAGCTCTTTATTCTTAAGCCACTACTTTTCATATTTTGATTTAAAAACTTTACACGAGATATTACAATTTATCAATTACCATATTATTCCAATTTGTTGTTTCATTGAAAATGGTATAATGTTAAAGAAAATCATGATAACTAACAAACTCTACTACTGATGCTTTCTATTTTCATGTTTTCACTGTCCTAGATATTGATTTGCTTCAGAGTTACAGCTCTGAGTTCAGACTTAAAATAATATTGCTATTTTAATATAATCATATTAAATTATTATTGATAGAACAATATTAAAAAGAATTAATTATTGTTTTCATATAATAGCATAAATTTATCATTAATATAATAATACTAAAATATTAAATTAATTTCAAAAACAATTTAATTTAGTAGGAATTTATGATAAAGGTCTATATAAAATATGCCTTCCCTTTTAATATACACATAAAATTGATATGAAGATATCAGTCTATTTTTTTCTATATATAAACACATTATTATAAAGTTAAAACTTAAACTGCTTTGTCTTGGCAAGGTTAATTTCTAATTTCATTATAAAAATGTTTCTGAACATTAAAAAGCTAAGCCATATTTAGTTTAAATAATAATATGCCACGATGTAGGACTAAATGAGGCAGTAAATGAACAGATAGTATATGAGATAATTATACCATCTGTGTTAAAACCTACAATTTCCTGCCAGTGGCCGCCTCCTTGTTTTCATCTTTCAGGGTACATTGTGTTTCTTGCTGACTATTCTCATAATTCTAGTATGACAGTCGTCTGCACACTTGCTGGTTAAATAAAGCTAGTTAGGTCAATTGGTTAATGTCCAAGCTTCTTAACTTTAAATTTCTAAAATTAGGTTCAAAACAAACTTACCATAGACTGTATTTTCTCTACAAAGAAAAATGCTGTGTGTGTGTGTTGTGTGTGTGTGTATAAAACATGAACCTTACTCAGATATTCCACCCTTCCAGCCAATATATGCATATAAATCTTTAAAAAAGTAAACAAAACAAAAACAAAAAAAAATATATGCCTTCTTTCTAACAAACACCTGAGGTCTCTTTTCTTAGATTGCTGCTCCCAATGGATCTCCACTTCTTTTCTTATGTTTGGTACAAATTCTGGTCATTTCCCAATTAACTCTTGTTCATTTTTTTCTCCTGCTCTTCTAGGACTTGGCAATGAATTCTACATCTGACCTGCAATTTTTCTCTTTAGGAAGGAACATTAGGTATGTGACCAATACTGGCAGAGGAGGAAAATCTTTATCCGATTAGATGATGTTCATGATCTTTCTTCAAAGTTATTTTTATCTTTCTTTAAAGTTAAGCATATTCTTTTTTTTTTTT
>NC_022009.1:98602962-98608982 GCF_000317375.1 Microtus ochrogaster
GCATGTGCCACCACCGCCCGGCTTAAAGTTAAGCATATTCTTAGTAGACTGTTCAATGAACTTTCTAAAAATCAGTTGAAATTCTTGGGTCATGGAGACTACCTCTTTCTAGGTAATCCATAGCAAGTTTAATTAATTAAAATTCTAAATTCTTCAACAGTGTCAATCAAGTCTGTTAAAAATCTATCCTGGAAGCCAGGCGGTGGTGGCACACGCCTTTAATCCCAGTACTCGGGAGTCAGAGGCAGGAGGATCTTTGTGAGTTCGAGGCCAGCCTGGTCTAGAAGAGCAAGTTCCAGGACAGGAACCAAAAGCTACGGAGAAACCATGTCTCAAAAATACAAAACAAAACAAAACAAAAATCTAATCACGCACAAGAATGTGCACTAGTCCACACAGGATAGGGAGGGAATCTTTTCTGTTCCAATATGCCCAGTTTTCCCCAATAAACACATTTGTATTATTTTCACTAATAAGAATCCACCTTTGCTGGAAAAATGCTGCCCTGATATTCTTTCTTCTGTACTTTACATGCTATATGTCGTGAAGGCCATCTTCACTTTTTCACTACCTGGTTTGGCTGATCATGTATGTACCTATCTAGTGGGGAACGCTTTGCTTTGATTACATTATCATTTTGCGTTTTGCATCTTCTTTAATTGGAACTAAAAATATAAAACTCTATCAAAAAATAAGTCAACAAATCCAAATACAATCTATGTTTTTAATTACATGAAGGATTCAATCAATCCAGGCTCCACTGCCACTAATCATTATCCACTAAGTCAATGTGATCGATAACCTTTGGTTCTGAAATTTGTTCTCAAATGAGCATTAATTAATCATGATTTCTTGGGAATTCTGATGACCTGTGGACACTTGACAATGAATATGGACTTGAAGATTATCTCTGTCAAACTAAACTATTGCTGCTTTTTCTGGGAGTCCAATTTTTAAACATGCTTAGATTCTGGAGTTTTCTTTCTTCTACAACATATTTATTTTGAATTCTCCTTGTGACACTTTTCATTACTTCTTGCTTTCATACTTGCCAAATAATATTGTTTCAAACTGTTGTTTTAGTCTCTAAATACTTCTCAATGAAAACATTTCACTTCTCTGTAAGTGAAACTATAGTTTCAGCTATTTCCTCAAATCCTGGATATTGAATTCTTTTTTTCTTGTTTGTTTATTTGTTTTGTTTTGTTTTTGGTTTTTTTTTGTATTTTGAGACAGTGTTTCTCTATTTATGCTGGTCTGTCCTTGAACTCACTCTGTAGATCAGGCTGGCATATAACGCACAGAGATTCACCTGCCTCTGCCTCTCAGGTGTGAGGATTCTTTTTTCTTTTCTTTTTTTTTTTTTTTTTTTGAGACGGGGTTTTTTTTTAGCTGTCCTGGAACTAGCTCTTGTAGACCAGGCTGGCCTCAAACTCACAGAGATCTGCCTGCCTCTGCCTCCCAAGTGCTGGGATTAAAGGCGTGCGCCACCACCGCCCGGCTAGGATTCTTAAATCACAGACAAAGTTGCCTTTTTTTTTTCAAATCAAATATTAAATTCTTTGAGAGATTCTTAAATTTATATGTAGATCTGATTACACCACAGTTATAATACTTTTTTTTTTGGTTTTCTGTTGCAAATAGAATTTGTTCCAAAATGATTCTATTTTCCCTTTTTTTAAAAAAATAACTTAATGACATGCAGGAACCAATTTTCTCTCTTTATATACTTGAAACATTGACAAGATAAATGTACAAAATTTAATGGAGATTATTTCATATGGAGTCTCCTAAAAGAAATTTACATAGAAAAAATTAATAAATACTCTCAGATGGAGATTAATATTAAGAACAATTAGATCAAAGGAGTTATAGAAATCACATGCTTTTCATGATTTCTAGGGAAGACATATGAAAAATGACTGTGGAGATGAAAACAGTCTTATATATAAAGACACACAATCAGCTTCTCCCAAGCAAAATATTTACAATCATCAAAGACATGTTAGGTATTGACTCCATCAATAAAAAAGATAGAAAATGACATCACAATATGGCTGCCAGAATCTCACCTCACTTGATTAAAAAGCTTTATTATAATCGCAGTTTTAAATAACCAGAAAAGACTACCAGAGAGCAGTTTTAAGTAGGACATGAAATCCTCAGGCTCTCATATGGTGTCACAATCCACTCTCTGACAAATTAAATAAACCATATGGCCGTTGTCCTTCATGGTGTAAGCCACACATTTTCTTAGTTGTGGAATCTGAAGTTCAAGAAGAGGTGTCTTTGTTGATTTCTGATGAGTCTCTCTCATTAGCCCGCTAATGCAATCTCCTCTCCATGTCCCAGTTTTTCTCTGTGTCATGGAGACCGGAAGAACTAAGAGTCATCTCCAATGTTTCTAAGACCAGGTCATTGGGAAGGTCCCACTCTTATGACCTCAGTGAACCTAATTACTTACTTTGAGGCCCAACTCCAGATACAATTGGAAGTTAGAACCTAAAAAAGTTGGTAGAAAAGAGTCCACATTTGAATCAATAGAACATAAAGGCAATAAATACTCTGTGAATTCTTCTATTCTCCTATTTCTTTATTCATCTTATTCGTGTGTATATGTGTGTGGGGGGGTATGCAATAAGTGTGTGAAAATCTGCGGAGATATGAGGAGGGTGTTGGACCTCTCAGTGGTGAAGTTACGGGAGCCTGTGTCTCAGTCAATTAGGTTGCTGAGAACCAAAAACCAGCAAGTGCTCTTTGTCGCTGAGCCATCTCTCCAGACCCATTCTATCCTCTTTTGATAGAAATAACCATTGATAAATATTTTTCTATTACAAAATTGAAAATCTGACTTGGTGGATTGCTACATAAACAGAGAAAAAGAGTTGTAATATTAAACAGAGCAATCTAATTAATGGCTAGACTTTCTGAAGGCTGCTGCCAGTCAGTTATGCCTGACGATTGCCAGAGGCAAAGATCACTGTTCCTGTTTTAATAGTTCTCGGGAGATATCAGAGCACACTTTAAAAGTGAATTCATGACTATTGTTCCTTTGGAGTGTTCGTGACATATTTTAAACTGGCAGGCAATATGCAGCTTGTAGGCTGTAGCTATGTCTTGTAGTCCACAGGGTATCTTTTATATTATTGTTTCTCAAAGAATCCTTTATTGTTTCTAGAATATGGCTTTAGAAATATCTCCAAATGACCTATTTTTGTAGTGGACAAGATTTAATTTTGTTTTCTTAGTGTACATACTTATTTCAGGAAAGTATTCAGAAAAATCTTCAATATGAGTCTACACTGGTATGGTTATTTACAATATGAATTATGAACCATTTAAATGTTGAGAACAAAGAAATAATGAAGAAGTAAATCTGTAAATGAGATTGCACTTTTTTATTACTGTTGTTAGGAGCTTCTTTTCCTTGACTCATTTTCTTTTCTTCTGCTTTAATTTGCAATAATGGATTTCATTCCAGAATAAGACTATTTTATTATCTGCCCCCATGTATATGTTCATAGATGGCCACTAGCATGATGCTTTATATTCTGGGAACTCAGCTTGTAGAATGGTAGCTCATTTTATGACATTAACAAATATTTGAACACTCAAGAAACTAAAAACTATAATCAGAGAACAACCATATTGAGAGACTTCTTCAGTGTGATGGCAAGGCAAAAGGAAGCAAAACTTCTATGAAAGGTATAAAGAGGTAAAAAGAAAGGTGAACATCCAAACTGGCTAGGCTCCCACAGAGCCAGAACATGAAGTAGGGTCAAAACCTCATGCCATTGTCCTTGGCTTCTCATCAGCCCTCATTGTTGGGGAGGGGGAAAAGGGTGGGAGGAGGGGGAGGGAAATGGGAGGCTGGGAAGAGGCGGATACTTTTTTTTTCCTTTTCTCAAAAAAAAAAAAGAGGTAAAAAGAATGGGTGGTGTAAGAGAAAATGGAGAAATAGAAAAGTAAATCCAACCCCATTAGGATATTTTGATAGCAGATGGGTAGAGGCAACACTGATTGAAAAAAAGAAGATTCACAGACACTGGTGTCTGGCCAAGTTTCTAGTTTGAATTAGGTTTTTCTCACAAAAAGCAAGATAATTTAAATAAAATTCACTCATCTGGCAAGTGAAAGGAAATGACAGCTAATTACTAATTGAAATCAAAATTCCCTTTTGCTTATCAATAGCTTATTTAAAATCTCTAATCTTAACACTGGCTCTATCTTTGATTTTTTTTCAATTTTGCTCTGTGTATTCTTATAGTAACTCTAGTAATTTTCATATACTCTAGAACAAATAGTTTAAAATTTTAAAAATAGTAATTAGCTATTGAGTACCTAAGTTACATCATTCTGTATATCATATTTTATTTAAAACAACTTCTGTTACCTAGTCATTGTGTTAAAAATTAATTGCTAATGATTTTTTTTCTCAAATAATATAACATAATTTATACATGAATAATTTTATACTTGGCTTGTAATTTTAATGAATTTTAATATTTTAACATTTAAAAAGAAGTCTGTGACAAATTAATTTCACAGCAATTAATCCATAATCTGCTAATTGACACATGATAAGTGAGTTAATTGATATAAATAGCATGGTAACTTAGATGCTAAATGTCAAATATGTGTTTCTTACAATTAAAATTTATTGATACTAAATTAATTACACATGAAGTCACTGCCATGTAGCATTAATTATATGATATTCTTGTCTTAAATTCATTTAGATTGAATATTTTCAGTGAATTGTTAAGTAATTAAATAAATTTACAAGTTATTGATTCGATTTTTAAAGAGTTGGACTTCCCTGTACAAGAAGAAAATGATACACTATTCTCTATCAGGTTAAAAGTTTGATATTTATATCTATTCCCCATTGTTTTCACATTATATATTTGCAAATTCAATAAAAATTAGAATCAATAGCAAAAGTGTAAAAACAGAGAATAGAACTACACTCTGTCTCCCAAAAATATAACATTCCTTTTCTTTATTAATGCGGTTATAGTAATTTATTAATCCATTAAATTTTGTGTTATTTCTTTGTATTTGTGGTATTTCTAGGTGTAAAAAAATAGGCTTATGCATTTGTATGCATTTGCTAGTGGAAATCACAGGGAAAATCTCAGATTACATTGTTTAGGAGATAACCTTCTTTTGGTTGGTGTCTAAAATAGGATTTTTACTGGCTTGAAAGTTTCCTATATGGGCTAAGTTAGGACCCTATGACCTCCAGGGATCCAGCTCTTTGATTGCTGTCACATCATCCTTTAGATTATAAACTTCCAGCATATCTGTATTTTTCCAGAGTAAGTTCTAAGTATCTGAAGTTGGGGCCTCATATTTGTTAGGCAAAGGCTGCAATGACTGAGCCTTTTCACCAATTCTAAATTATGAAATTAAATATTGATAGAGTTAGCATTTCATGCCCAATCCCAATTTCTTGGTGGGATTAAGGCTTTTGGATGTCTAGAGTTCCTTACACGCTGTCACTGTCACTGTGATCATATGTTTAGTGGCCCCTAAGCGTTCATAAGAGCTTCCTTGTAGTCATTCACTGTCTCTGTTCCCTACAGTCAACCTAAGCCCTTTTTGATCAATGGGCCCTAAGTCTATGAAGGAGGGGCTGTGATAAATTTTATTTTCCTTGAGGCTGAATTCTTCAGTCTCTTATTCTCTATGCTTTGACCAGTTGTGAAGCTTATCGTTGCATTAGTATACAGTGGACAACTTTATCCTCCATAGCAACATCGAAGTGACGAGTGCACTAAATGAAATAGATTTCATTCAAGCTGCAGTTATATACATAAAGTCTTAGTTTTGATAAGGATGCTAACTACTAAGAGAACACTTTAAAAATACAAAAATTAAATGAATAAATGTCCACAACGTAGTGTGAGCAAAAGTTAAATTTAAAAGAACAAAGTATTCTGTCTGTGTGTATGCCTGCAGGCCAGAAGAGGGCACCAGACCTCATTACAGATGGTTGTGAGCCACCATGTGGTTGC
>NC_022009.1:98609807-98612340 GCF_000317375.1 Microtus ochrogaster
TAAAAATAAAAAAAAGAAAATAAGAGGCAAAAAAATTGCAAAGGGTCCATTTAGTTCTTGTCCAGAAGTAGAAGTAATGATTTTCCCATTCTACATTAGCTTATCAATGAAAATTACAATTTCTTCAGTTCTGTTTTGCAGCTATTTCTAAAAGAGATGTTTTCACAGCATATTTCCTGGTATGCTGACATGTTTCTCTCAAAGCATCTAAACCAAGATAGCTCCATGATTCCCCGAAAAAGGACATGTCTGAAAGCTCATACACACCAGCAACAAAAACCAACTGAGCAGAATATATTTGTCAGTACGTATACATATATTCGCACATGAATATAAATCAATAATAAGCAAAGAAAAAGAAGCCATCAACTTCAGATAGCCTTGCTATTAGAAGGGATTGGGGGAACATGGCAGGAAGAAGTTATGGGAAGGAAAGTGAAAAAATAAAATTATATAATTCTATTTCAGGTAAAACATTTTTAAAATTGCAAAATAATGGTTTTTCAGTACATTCTGCTATGTACAGTGAAATCACAATATTATTGTTTCTACAGTTATCTGGTGGATAATTTTAATTTGGTCATAAGGTACTACGCTTTATTTTTATTTTAAAATATTTTATAATAGTCATGATATCAAAATAAGAAGAAGAAGAACAAATAGTAAGAGCAACTAATTAAAAATATAGGAATTTTTTTAAATTTTTCTTGAGAGCATTTATGTTCCATTATTATGTAGTCTGTGAAAAGAAGACCAAGTAGTGTCTTGGTGGATGACTTTTAAATTAGCCTTGGATTATCTTCAAGTAGCATTCACAAACAGCTCAACAAACATTAAGTTCATTTTAAAATCACATCATTGTTTTGGTCCTGCTATATTAGGTACCGAGAGGAAAGATAAATATCAAACAGAAGAAAGTTACTTTACCTCAATGGATCTTTTCTTTGAATGTTACTTTTAAGTCACACATTAAGATATTGCCAGATACAAATACGGCATTTATTTTAACCTGGCAACTGATGATCTAGCTTCTACTTGATTTTTTTTTTGTTCAAAATATCATTAATTTAAATAAACACATTACTGTGACTATTTTTATTGAAAGTTGTTTGTGAGTTTGATATAAATATAAAGGTAAAGTATAAAAATTCATAAATGAAATATCAGCACTGTAAACTTAAAATATAGAACATTTTATAATTATATACATTTTTTCTGGATATATTTACAATAATTTCAACATGTTTGTCAAACTAATAATTTTGTCACTGATTTAAAAATGAATCCATTTATTTTTGTCTGTTGAAATTTGCATCAGAAACATTTTGAGATGGACAATAACTTGGTTGTTTCATTCTGAATAAATGTAGCCTGACGTGAAGTAACATGTCAAATTTCTAACTATAACATTACAAGGACATGATCTATAATGGAAAGATCAGCTGAAATAAACAATTCCAACTTCCCATGTATCTCTATCATGTCATCTTGTCATCGCCATCACTGTGTTACTGTCTGGGTAATTTTCAAATTCATTTCAGCTCTCACTGATTTGCATTTATTTTCACTCATGGCAATATGTTTGAATAAATATTCCGAAGACTATCCAACTATAAATGTTTAGAAATGCTTAATATATTTAAAACATGTTTTTAAGTGCATTTTTTCTGAGATTAATATTAAAGCAAGAATCATTGACCAACAAGTAAATTAAGAGATGGATAAATGGGTTGAAAGGAACCCATCCACCGAAGGATGTCTTGGAGTGTTATAATGATAACATAAATCAGAATATTGATTTTTAAAGATCTATTAAAACAAAAGATTTAACTGTTATTAGAAAGATATTCAGATGAAGATGATTACAATAAAGTAGTCCCACACTAGCTCAAAATGGAGTACAGTGAAGGGTTTTTTATTTAGGGGTAGACTCACACATCAACAATCCTCTGCACAAGGAGGGAACAGAAACTGAATCAAGCAGCCAAAAAGCTGAGCACCTTTTTACATCTGTTTATATAGTACATGTGGCCATGCCCAGAGCGTGTGAGTATCTTAAAGGCTATTGACTGAAGGAGTTCCCTCAGCATTCAGATAATGTGTACAACATTCAGGAATATAATTCAGGATTACTGCTTAAGTGGAAAATATGTAAGGAAAAGCAATTGGCATAAGACAAATATTAAATGACTCTTGCACCCTCAATTTTAAAATTGTTAGGTTTGAATGAAAGGCTTTCTTCTAAACGTTTGCAAATACAAGCTTAACCACATATTTTTGAATGCCTACTTTCCTTTATGTAAATCCCAAATTCCATGTAAACAATTTGCAGATTCTTGTTTAATCTTTGACTACCTCGGCGAAATAAATGCAAATAAAAATTTCTACAGACAAAGATAGCTTGGAGATCTACATTTAAATTCCTTCAATTAAAGTTGTCAAATATGAGCCGGACAGTGGTGGCCCACGCCTTTAATCCCAGCACTCGGGAGGCAGAGGCAGGCGGATCTCTGTGAGTTCGAGACCAGCCTGG
>NC_022009.1:98612440-98614637 GCF_000317375.1 Microtus ochrogaster
AAAAAAAAAAAAAAAAAAAGTTTGTCAAATATGACGCTTACATCAAAATGGACATAAACCAGACAATAAGAAACAGTAGAGAATGACAGTACTACAGGAAATAATTTTATTGCATGTATGGCTTAGAGGCTGGAAAGATGACTCAGAGGTCAAGTACATTGACTGTTCTTCCAAATGACACTGTTTCCACTCCATCACCCAAAGGATTGCTCATAACTGTCTGTAGTTAAGGTTCCCGGGAAACAAGTTTCTTTCTTTTGATTCCCCTTGGCGCCACCCATACAAGTGTCACAGAAAAATCATCTGTACTGGTACACATGAAAAAGTGTTAAGATTTCTCTGTCTAAATTCTGTATCTATACATAAAATTAAAAATATAACTAAACAGAAGTTCAGTTTATGAGGACATCAACCTGGTATTCCATGCGTAGAGAAGAAGTTCATTTTTAAAGCACATGTATTGAAAGTGTGGGAACCTGTGTCAGTTTTCAGAACCCTTTTAAAACGCAACCAAGTGTATGCACGTGTGTGCACACTTGCCCTGAGTGAAGGTTCAGAGAAAAGACAGACAGATTCTCAGAACTTTCTAAGCAATTTGACTTATCCTATGTGGTGAAGTACAAGTCAAAGAAAACTCCCATTTCAAAACAGAAAGAAAATGAAAACATAAACAAACAAAAAAGACAGCAGCAGAGGAACAGCACTTCACACTCTACTCTAGAATTCCCATACAAGTACAGACACACACACACAAGACACACAAAAAATACTGAAAGTGAAATAAAGATGTGAAAATTCACTATTGACTCTTTATGAGAACAATGAAATGCAGAATAATAGATGAACAGGTTATTCAGCAGATTATGCTCTCTGAGCTAATTATTCAGAACGTGATAAAGATGATTGTTTATAGAGCAAGCATGGAGACTAGGAAGGCGAGATTAAAAGCATCATTGACTGTCTTGGTGGCTTTCGTAAGGATATAAGAATACACAATGCAAAAGGAAGGGAAAGATTTCAAGATGTAAGCAAAACCCACAAAGTCTTGGAATCTGGTAGTAAAAGAATCCTTCCTATAAAAACACTACGGTTGTCACCGAAGTGTGGGACCAGGCCACAATGTCTCACAAGGGTTAATTGTTAGATGTTATGAAATTTTAAGGCTTATTTTTGAAATATTTACAACTTGAATTGACCATGGTGATAATACTGTATGATAAATTCAGGAGAATAGCATACGTAAGGCACTTCTTGGGAGGCTTAGTTTACTGGAAAAACACTAAGAAAAGTGCATCCATCCATCACATACATGTTGCCAAAGAGAAGGGGAAATGTAAAGCAGCCAAACGGGACAGGTGGTTTGCAAGAAATATCATTTGTCAGACAGTGAGACAAGAGCACAGCTTCAGCATGAAAATCTATGAGACACTGGGTTGTCTCCCAAGGCGCCATGGAATGGTGTTTTATTGACAGTAATTGGATGTTCCAAGATACACCGTAGTTCAAAATTTCTGAGCAGGTTCCAACAACAAAGTCTCCACAAATGGAGTGTTAGGATACATTTCAAGCTGATAAGATTGATCATAAAGGAAGTTCTAGGGTACAGATGTGAATAAGAAGGAAATAAAGCCAGAAATCCCTTGATAAACTAGAAATATTTACTAAGGGAAGTTATAAATATCAACAAATATAGAGGATAAATACAAGTGAGACTTTTGCACAACTATGTAATGTATAGGAGAACATATTTGAATCAAATTTCATATCAAATTATTTTATTTAGAAAAGGCTTATAAAGAAAAAATCCTTGTTGTACAAATACAAACATATGTATAAATGTATATGTATGTGTATATATTCTCAAAAGCATGTATAAAATAGATTTGTATTTGTGAAATACAAATATAGTAATTGTGTTTAATTTTAAGTATGAATACAATTAATAATTATTGTAACTTGTTATTATAACATCAGCTTCAAAATGTAAAAGCAATGTAAATTCGCACATATGTTATAAAGTATTATTTGAACACATTAAAACACCATAAAATAAACATACCTGACCAAAGATGAGTATTCAGGTATGTGAACTGTTTTCCTGTTGTTAGCAATATTTATATATAAAAATATATAATGTCGTGCCAGGACAGGCTCCAAAGCTACAGAGAAACTCTGTCTCAAAAAAACTAAAAAAAAA
>NC_022009.1:98615974-98625077 GCF_000317375.1 Microtus ochrogaster
GGGAGGAGGGGGAGGGAAGTGGGAGGGTGGGAGGAGGCTGAAACTTTTTTATTTCCTTTTCTCAAAAAAATAAAAAAAAAGGAAAAAAAATACTCATGAATTATCTGACAAGTTTCAGAGGTCAGAAAAGACGCAAAGGGGGCTAGAATTTAGCTAAAGGACACAAGATACTAAAACTGAGGCAAGCATGGTACTGCAGCTCTTCTACTATTCAATGTAGTCTTTAAATGGTGAAGTTTGGTACTATCTATTCATTCTCTGCTCATGGCTTACCCACAAATATCCTGCACTGTTATCCTCAAACCAACAAGAGCACATTAGATATTCTCTCTTAACTTTGACTTCCATAGCCATTTAGCTCGGACTTCAGCCAAAGAAATTTCTCGGTTTTTCAGGACTTTCATAATTCTGCTGGGACCAATGGATAGGTGTATAATCTCACCATTTCAAACTGTATATTTAACTATAACTGCAAAACGCCCATACTAACATACTATCCAACAAACTAATTATTGAAGGAGATTAGAAAGTGAATTAATTATTGGACGTTGGTGTTCTCCTTCCCATCACAAAATTAAAAACATTTTTTCTGCGTATAATCAATTTTATGTAATTTATACAATCTCAGTTATATTATATCTTTAAACACGCAAAACAAAGGAAGTTATTTCATTTGAATATATATATATACATATACATATATATATGACTATGTAAAAATGCAGTGATATAACTCTATATTTGCCATAACATCTGTACAAGTGTAAGAAGTATATTTAAAAATAAAGAGAGAAAGCAGCCTTAAGAATTCAGGCATGTTCACATTCAAAAGATAAATAACTGTGATCTACTCATTTAGTTTCTAACCAATATTCATCCTGTTATCTCCAATTTCTTCCCTATTCATTGTTTCTGAAAAGATGCATGATTTTCATTAAAATATACATTATCGAGATAGAATCTTGAAGAACTATTAACCTGAAAACAAAATTTAGAATTCTATATCATCTCTATGTAAAATTTTGAGAATTAGTAGAGACTCTGGACACTGACTACATATATAAAATTATGTGAATACATTTTAGATTTCAAGATACAAAGAGAATGTTAAAAAAGATATTAGTATAATACAAACTTACAAAGTCTACAGGAAATATGCAATTTAGAAAAATGTATTGCAGTCAAATATATTATATGAAAAATCTATTTTCAATAAACGATAAAATTATAAACAATTTTAACAGCAAACTCAATATTGTTTAAAGTAAGAAAAGAAAGATATGTTGACCCAGTTGATTTTATTTCAAGACTGCATCATAAATTTATTATAGTAGATATTCATACAAAAAATAGTCCTGTTTCAATGATGTTTTATAATGCAGTAAGGATGCCAATATTCAAAAAAAAAAAAGTACCTCTGGCTATTAGTTTGTCACAGCGGATCCCTGATGTAAAATAGAGTAAACATCAATTTTTCCTAAAATAATTTATGAATGAGGAACTATACTTAATTTAATATTTTGTTATACTTCATTGATCATAAACATAAACTCCATAAAACATGGAATTTATATCTTTTTAAATTATCAAACAGTGGAAGTTCTAGGATCAAGTAAGAGTTGGAAATAGTTTTGAGAACAGGGCCAGAAATTTAAATAGCAAATGACGTTAAGCAATGTGTATATCCCAAGTCTGGAATTAGGAAGGTCTTGCTTGACCAATTGAACATGGAAGTTGTGTTTTTAGGGTCTAGACGGTAGACTTCCTAACTATCATTTGTCACCTCAGCAATAAGAGACAGTTGATGAAGATATTTTCATCTCTGAGCAGACTAAGGCAGAATCCATCTGACCCTAATCCTTTACTTATTCCCATCAAGTATAGGTGGATACATGTTCACAAGCCTTTAGACCAAAGTAGCACCATCTAAATACCACTGATTGCTCTAAGCTCTTGATATATGCAATATCATCTTTTGCTAAATTCTCCATTTTCAAACATAAATAAAATGTGCTTTTAATTAAGAATATTTGTCGGTTGTTTTAATGTAGAACTTTATGTTACTAGCTTCAACCTACAATATTAATGTATATTCAATTTAATTATTTTACTCTGTCAGATATACAAAACAGTCTACCCTGCTTAACCTGTTTGAATGCAAATCCAAATGATCTCTTTATCCAATAGTATTTTAATAAGCGGCTTATAGTTTGTAAAATAAAACTGTTTCCATTGATACATATTAATTATGTAAATATTTAAAGTGACTTGCACTAAAAGCATTAATGTGTCACCTTAATTTTACATTATAACATTTTACAAAATGCATTCTGTAAGTTAATGAAAATGTGGAAGTCTGTAATATTTTTTATTTTCACTGTTCTATTTATTTACTTTTAGTTTCATGATCCTTGACACATTTATGATGCAAATGTTCTATTCTTTCACTACATATTATAAATGATGATGAGCTTTTGAAAGAAAAAACATTTGACCTTTCTTTGCTAAACACAGAGATAAAATCCTGAAAATATACTAGGGCAGTTTATGATAGTTCAAATTGTTTATGATTAGCATATAATGTAATAGTTTATACGTCTAAATAAATATATTGTATCAAAACTAAATAGAAAACAGTGAGTTGAGGAACAGAAAAAATGTTCATAGAAAGTGAATTAAGCAGGAGGAAGAATTTTTCCTGCAATGTGATGTAGCTCCCAGTCAGGGTCTTGAATCACATCCTTCCTTTTTTTCTTATGAAAAGACATAAGTTTGTTACAAAATAATATGAAATAGACTGGTTGTAGTCATCTCCATTCTAAAATTGTGTCAAAATCTATTGCTGGACAAAGTAATTGTAAATTAGAAAGACATGATTAATTTCACAAATTTTACTGAATATGTTTATTGTATAATGATATGATGATGAACAATACACATCAGAAATATTAAATTATAATGTTCAATTTTGTAGCTTATGAAACTAAGGGCTGTTAAAATATATAAAACTCAGGCTACAGAGCAGTGGCATAGTCAGTCCAGTATATGAATCACCCTTGAAAAGTAATTCTAAAAATAAGAAGTGTTAAGAAATAATTCTTTCAGGAAAAAATGTTTAGGGAATATAGAAATTTTTTTAGAAGATACTATACATAAAAATGCATGGAACATAGAAAACATGTTAAATAAAACACGTGAGGATGAATACACGGCATAAGACCAGAAGCTTGCCAGCAGTTATATGAAAGAGAAGAGCCATATAGTCACATTCACACATCAAAACTTGCAAATTGTAAATGAAAGGTAGTTTAGAGAAGAATTTAATTATTAGGAATTAGAATATTTATAACATAATATTTATTTGAGGGCCGTTTATTTCATGAATAAGTCGTATGCTGATGAACTAGCCCCAGGTAGAAAACACAAAAGAAAGAGAATTCCTAATTTTAAGACTGTAATATGAATTTGTGAATATAATGTTCCTAACTTGCATATCTACCCTGTAAAATGAGTTTGTTCATTCTCAAGGAAGATGCTATCCTCCTTCATTCCTTTCTCTTTAAATCAGTTTTATTATTTAAATTAATTTTTAAATTTAAATATATGTTGATCATATTCCTCCCTCCCCCAAGCTCTTCCAGATCCTCTTCCCCTCACTACCTAATCTTCTTTAAACACTTTTTCAAAAAGGAAAGCCCCCAACAAAATTCTCCAAAGCATGAGAACTATATAATACCCCCAAAAGAACTATAATCAAATAAAAGCACACCACCCACCCACCCACCCCCTCACACACACACAAAAGAAAAATCCTCTTTGGAGTCTTGTCCTAGAGTGTTTGACATATCCAGTGTGCAGAGTGACCCTATTGAAAAACATAACAAACTGGTTTTCCCTATTCGAGGAGATATAAGTGATAGTTCAATCCTTAACCTTTTCCCGATTGTTTGGGTTTTCATTCATACATTTAGAAAATAAGCAACAAAACAAAATATAATAAGTTAGAACAAACAAACATATCAAAGTTATAGAAGACAAATCAACAGAAAAACATCCAAGAGAGGACATGAGAATCAGAGATCCATTTATTCCCATATTCAGGAAACCCATAAAAACACTGAAATAGAGCCCATAACATATACACAGAGGATCTGGTGAAAACCCATTCAGGTCTTGTGCATGCTGCTTCAGCCTCTGTGATTCATATGACGTCTTCCCAGGTTAATTTAGTTGGCCTTGTTTGCTTGATGTCTGCTAAATCGCTGGCTATTACATTCGTTCAGCTTTCTCTTGCAGGGTTCCCTGAGCTCTGGTGGAGGGATTTGAAAGGGACATCTCATTTAGGACTGGTGTTCTAACATCTTGAGTCTGTAAAATGTCTGGCAGTAGGTCTCTTTATTTGTCCCCATCTGCTGCAGGAGGAACTTCTCTGGTAATGACTGAAGAGGTTCCAGCTTATGAGTATAGTAGACTATCATTCAGAGTCATTTTATCACTACATATGTATATATGGTTTTTTTTAATTTTAGAAAATAATTTTTGGCTTTACTCTAGGTCCATGAAGTAACTAGTCTCATGTTCTTGGTCAGGCAATCAGTTTTAGGTATAGCTTCTTTTCTTGGTCTCTCTGTTCCTGTCCTTTTCTTCAGCTTTAACCAACTTGCTTACTCTCTAGTAACTCAATAGGTCAAAATCTGCAACCAAATTTTTCATAGAGATATTCCTTCAGATATCTCAGAGAAAAATATATTTTCTAGCTTCTATAGGCTTCTTGAGTTTGTTTTTCCTCCTCATGGAATCCTGTCAGCAATCAATAACACCACTGACTTGTACATCCAATCACTTTTCATCCCATTTCTAAAGCCCCTGAATCCTTCTTATAAGTACCATACTCATACGATTGCATTGGTCCATTTGGATTCTATTTAGATAATTCTAGGAAAATCTTGTGTGTGTGTGTGTGTGTGTGTGTGTGTGTGTGTGTCACCAATAATATTTTAGAAGAAGGGATCATGTATGTGAGAGAGAAAAGGGACACAGGAATAATTAGAGGAAAAATAGAAAGGTGGAAATGATGTAAGTACAGTGACCGTGAATAAAATCACCCCCCCCCAAATTAAATGAAAACCTAATCATTATGCTGACAGCAGAAGTTTGTAGTTGACACATGGAATCTTCTAATTAAAAGAAACCTTCATGGCCTTTCTATGCATTAGGAGATAAAGCATTCTGTATCTAAGATGTTCCTTTCTTAACCATCAGAACCTATTAAGGTGGCAGGAGGGAGTTCACAGAGAGAGCTGTCATTGTTTAGAAACTGTAATGTCCAGGTTGAGTTTGGCACAATTGTCACTTCTTTGAGCTGTCTTTTTCAGAAGCAGAAAATGAAAAGAACAAATCACATATGAGTCGTTCCCTCACTTTAATGATAGAAATGGTATACAACACTGAGAAGGAAATAATACAGGTAGAAGCAATGTCCTCAAAAGCAAAGAACTAAATAATTTTATACTGAAGAAAATTTGTTAGTATTGCCTTGGTAAGGAAAAGATGTGCTAGAGAACTCAGAATTGTAGATAGAAATCATCTTCTAGAAACACTGGCACAAGTTGCTACAATATTTAATTTGGTTTAAACTCATTTATTTTCAAAACTAAAGAGCTATCAAGTATGATAGACATATCTTCAATGCAGCGACTTTCAAGAGTTCAGTTTTGTACGTGCTTATTCTCAGGGAACAGAGACTAAACTGTAGTTCTTTTTATGTAGTTAATAATATTATGCTAATTATGCAACCAGCAAAAATCACTCAATAATCAATGGCATCGTTTGTTCAAGGAACATTGCTGCTTTTTTAATCTGGATCATGTAAAAAATAAAAATATTACTTTACAATCAGTGGTTAAAATATGATTGGAAATAGTAGTATTTACCTTTTGATAGAAAAAAATGGCTTAGCGATTACTTTAAACACATGTGTCTAAAAAGGAAAGAAATTGATATTGCAGATGCATTTAGATAGAAATGTGATTTTATATGGCTGTGTAACTCACTCACCCTGAAATACATTTTACATGATATGTAAAGTTTAATTTTTCCCAATGGTATTACTGAGTTATATTTTATTCTAACCATAAAGTAGAATTATACTAAGTTAAAATTTAATAATGCAATTGCAGACAATACAGAAATTATGCATAATAATGTAGGCACTCCATTCATCAAGAAATAAATCTACATATAAACTATGAATTATTGTGGAAAATACCATTTTATACCTGTGACATGATATATAGCTTAATCTTGAATTCAACATACTTAGAAGCATCACACCACTCATGGATTAAAATTAAACTGAATAGGGTACATGGTTATAAGTGATATTATTTTATATATGGCTTTACTTTTAAAACATCCAAACCCAGATAATTACAAATCTCCTAAATCATATAAATCATTTTCAAAAGATATTTTAAAAGCTTTAACTTTTTATGCGACTGAGATAATTTACTGAGCAATACATTGGACTGATTATAAGTATTGTTCATTTATCATAAGAATGTCTCTTCAAAATCAGGTAAATTTTCTGTGTACATCCATGAGAAAGGAAAAGAGTTACATGGGATTTATTGGCCTCTCTCATCTTGAAGTCCATTTATATGGTTAATTGCTGGAAGTTTGCTTTCCAAATTGATAGCTTATATGCTTAGACAATATGGCTAAGAGACTTCAAATACATCACTTTTACAATAGTATTGATAAAACATAACAGAGATATTGTAATAAAATAGTAATGTGCATTTTTGTTAAAAAAAGAAATGGAAATTGCAGCTATTCATTAATTAGCTGATATATATTCCCATTAATATAAGTGTCAAAATATGTAGGTAGACTTCTCTCTCCTGCTAGTCACTCCCCAAATAATAACACAAAGACTTAATAATAATTATAAATTCTCAGCTGTTAATATAGGTTCATTTTTAGCTAGCACTTATATTTTAAATTAGCCCATTTCCATTAATTTACATGCTGCCTGGAGAAAAGTTCACCGCATGCATATACTCTACGTTCTACTTGTTCTGTGTCTCATGGCATTTTCTCAGACTCTACCATGTTCTTCCTAGTATTCCCTCTGCCCTGAAAATCCTGCCTACCCATCAAACAATCAGCTTTTTATTAACAATGAAGCAACACAGCTTCATGGTGTACAGAAGGATTATTCCACAACAAAAATAACTTCCATTAATTACTGTAGACATTATGAAAATCTAAAATAAATCTTCTTAAAAATTCATTTCAGTATTTTTGTTTATGTTTTGAAGACTTTAAATGTATTATTTACTGCCTTTACTTCTGAATATTAAGTTACTAACGTGGAAAGATAACCCTGATAACCACTGTTAACATTTTGCTTTTTGAAAAATAACAGAAAGTATAGTATGTTCTTGAAGATCTGAAAATCAGGAAGAATCAACAAGATTGATTCATGAATTATGAAAATTTTATAAAAATAAGACAATTAAGGGATAAAGTAAAGTGTTACGGAGTTCATTTCCAATTCCATACTATCATATTTTAAAGCAGAAAATTCAATACTTTTGTTTAAATAAATATAGTGGAACATTTGGCAAGCACGGTACACAAAATTTATATTTTGAAAGTTCATGTATTTTTTTTTAGTTTTTTGTGTATATTTGTGTAGGGTTTATTCTAAGGACATTGAAGTGAATCCATGACTCAGTTTCCCTCCTCTAAAGCATTCAGATTGATCCCATCTGCTCTCCTAGCCTACAAACTCATGCCCAATTTGTGACAGGTTATAGCCTGCAAACCCATAACCTGAACTGTCTATTTCATTACTTTTTTTGAAATTCTTTTCTAATTAAATTGGTTGAGAGACAGAGTACTCACTTACTTATACAGTCTGTTTTCGCAGGCCATGTGAAGCTCTCCAAATGCAAGTTCATCCCTGAATTTCTCTTTTTTTTCCCTCTGTAGAAGTTGAACCTAAGTGCTATCTTCTATCACATTATTCCACACTGATGATTACATTTTAATTCTATACCAGCATACCAAAATTTGGCCTCAGTAATTTTTATTGTTGTTAAAAATAGATTCTTCACTCAGTAATATATCTCCACCACCGTCTCCCTTCCTTCCACTCCTCCTACCTCTGCCCCACCTCATCTCTTTACCAGATTCTCTTCACTACCATTTCCCATCAGAAAAAAAGCAGACTTCCAAGAAACAACAATCAAACACAATAAAACAAAATGCAATAACCCAAAGCTGGGAGGTAATGGCACATGCCTTTAATCCCAGCACTTGGGAAGGAGAGGCAGGCAGTTCTTTGTGAGTTCAAGGCCAGCCTTGTCTACAAGAGGTAGTTCTAGCACAGGCTCTAAAATTACAGACAAACCCCGTGTCTTGAAAAATCAAAACAAATAAGTCAATAAATAGATAAATAAATAAATAAAATGCAATAGCAAAAAAGCCCTCAAATAGAGGTTGGATAAGGCAATCCAAGAAGATGCAAAAGAATCAGAGATACCTCTCTTACTGTTAGAAATTTCACAAAAATATCAAGCTAACAGCTACAACACATATGTGGAGAACCTGGTACAGACCCATGCATGCCCTGTGCTTGCTGCTTCAGTCTTGTTAAGCCCATGCTTTGTTGATTCCCCTGGTAGCACCCACAATCTTTGTTCGCCATATTCCAGGGGATTCTCTCAATGTAGACCTCCAATTTAGACTCTCTCTACAAAATGTCTGGCTGAAGAACTCTGTGCCTGCTGCTCTCTGCTGCTGGAGGAAGTCTGTCTGATGACAATTGTACAAAGCACTGATCTGAAGGCGTAAGTCACAAACAATGCCACAGCAGTTTGGAATTATGATTAATAGGGTGGTATTTATTTAAAGGGGAAAAAACTTCCAGATCACCTTCCCAGACAACAGCCCTCTGCACAAACAGGAAGGGAGTCCAGTTGCCCCGGTGGAGCAGGAAGTGAAGAGAGAGAGGAGAGGGAAGTGGCCGCTTTTTTAAAGGGAGAGAGACCACGCCCCAATGGGCTGGTATCTCAGTGGCTATAGGCTGGAGGAG
>NC_022009.1:98657822-98664285 GCF_000317375.1 Microtus ochrogaster
CGCGCCTCTGTCTCTGCCACGACTCTTTGATTTAATTGTAGTGGGGCAATCTGATCTCGGTGTTGCGCGCGGTCCCTGCAGCCTGCTTCTGCTGCTGGGACGTTTCCCGCCACCAGCAGCCTGTGTCCTCTGCTGTCACTCTGGTCCCAGCCAGTCCCAGCTGGTCCCAGCCGGTCCCTGCTGGCCGCGGTAGGCGTCCTCTGGCCTCTTTCCGCCGCCTGGTGTTCTGGCCGCGTTCCACTGCCTGGTATGTGTATGTCTTTAAAATATTCTATGAGGATGTTCCTATGTGAAACAAAACAGCCACCTTATCGATTAATATACCAACATACCAAGAAAGCCCAAGCTACTTCCAGAACCTAATGTTCAATTTTTAATCAATATCTTGTTCTTTCATGTGTTATGAGAAATGAAATTGTTTGAATGACAGAAGCGTGGTTTGACTGTTAATTTCACTTTGTTTACTTACCCATTCATTTTAATTAGCTACTAGAAGAATGCGTATAAAAACCCAACTTAACTTTGTTTATAACAGCCTAGTCAAGCATGTGAATTAGCTCAAGGAAAGATCGTTAGACCCAGTCTCCGTAAGGGGCATATACTTCATAGAATATATGGCTTCTGCACTGTTCATAAATGCTGTTCAAATTAAGGTTTTCATTTACATATGCTCTTTATTTTAAGAAAGCATATGATGGCCTCTAGTGGAACACAAAGAAACATCAGTATTTATATTTTTAAATAAATAATGATTAAAAGCATATTTTAATGAAGTTAAATGTATATGGCTCATGCTTAGGTTGTTCAGGATTCATTGCACTTGCCAAGACATTCTCAAAGCATCAATACACAAGGCTTTATAAAGCATTTAAAATCACCTGGAACATAAGTGCCTAAGTACGCAATAGAATATAGAACCAGCTTCATAATATGAAATACAAAATCTCTTAATTACATCAAATTTAGTTTCCTTTTTAGATAAACAAAATGTAAATAACTGTTGCCAAAGTAGTTAATGAGAATATAAGATATGCCAAACATTGCACTATTTTACACATTGCAATATTTTTATCATATTATTAAGGTGTTATAATCACATTACTACCACTCGTATATCATAACATCAAATTATCTAAACAACTTTTTAAAAATGTTATTTTTAGTCCTCTTATTAATTTTATAAATTACAGAACCATATTTTTCCTTCATTGTTGTAAACAACAATTCACATATATTATTAAAACATATGAAAGCCGGGGAATATATTTATGTTTTCTTGCTACCAGATTTAGAAGTCTGAGTAACTTTAGCTAGAGAAGTGGTTCTCAGCATGTAGGTCATAACTCCTTTGAGGCTACATTATGATTCATAAAGGTAAAAAAAATAAGATTACAAAGTAAGCAATGAAATAATTGTATAGAAGGGATCACCACAAATGAGGAATTGTATTAAAGGTTCACAGCATTAGGAAGGTTGAGAACCACTGAACTAGAAGATATTTGCTTTTTAACATTTACTTAATCTCTCTCTCTCTCTCTCTCTCTCTCTCTCTCTCTCTCTCTCGTGTGTGTGTGTGTGTGTGTGTGTGTGTGTGTGTGTGTGCGCGCGCGCAGCACATATTGAGTATTATTTGACTCCTAAAACAGCAATTAGGAGTCAAAATTCTTCTTTTGCACTGTGTGAATTTTGGTTATCAAACTCATGTCCTCAGGCTTGGGGGAAAACACTTTTACCATTAGTCTACATTCTCATCAGTTTTAAAACAATCCTGTGTATTCTCACATTTTATGTATAAAAACAAATTAATACTGCTTTCTTGGCCATTTCATAATTGACTTAATATTGGAAACTCATTTTGAATGCTCAAATAATAATTACTATAAAAAAACCAAAACTGTTTTGAGCAGATTCATTTTGATATATTCATTATGTATCTAAGTTGACTTTACTCTTTCTAAGCACACTGAGTAAAGACAGATGTTGGGTGAAGGTAGTGGGAAGTGTATATACCTTGTTCTGAGATATTAATTTGTTTGGTCTTTTGATTACTCACTCAGACCTACATATGATTCTACTGGGAAAGGTTTGCTGTTTCTACAAAACAGATTAGAAACCACTTTCTTGGAGCAGTGATGACACTAGGGAATGTAAGCTCCTAACAACCACATCAATAAGCTACTAAAATACAGCTTTGCACATTAAGGTGGTTGTACTACTCTTGTAGAAATGCTCATTAAACAAACAGATGACAGGTTTTCTTTTTTAAGATTACTGGCAACCTTTGACTTTCTCTAAGAGCACACCTACTTTTGAGACCTGTTTAAGTTATGCATATGTATGCTTTGGGGAATGAGCAATTGGTATTCAATAACCAGTTGGTGCTGTGGGACAGTGGTCTTTATCCTGCTTCTTGTATTATTGTTCATAAAATGATGATTGGCCAATAGCCAGGCAGGAATTATAGGTGGGGAGACCAGGCAAAATGTAGAGGTTGGGTAATGAGAACAGAAGAATACTGGGAAGAGGAAAGGAGCAGTCTGCATTTGTGATCCCAGACACAGTGGAAGCAAGATGTGACTCCCTTGCTGAAAAAGGTACCAAGCCATGTGGCTAACACAGAAAAGCATTATGGGCTAATGTAAGTTATAAGAGTTAATAAGAAGCCTGAGCTAATAGGCCAATCAATTTATAATTAATGTAGACCTTTGTGTGACTCTTTGGGTCTTCATGGTTGTGGGACTGGGCAGGACAGAAATCTCAGTCAACAAATGGTGCCCATGTGGAAAACTACATCCACATATAGCCTTAGAGAGCTTAGGAAGTAATTCTAGACAGAAAAGAATATAGTTAAGCATGGCTTATTAAAAACAGCACATTCTTGGGTAAGCTCTGTTTGCTAGAGGCAAGTGTATCTCATTTAAGAGAGTCTTCCTGATTCAGCTTTAGCTGCAAAAACATTGCAGCTCTTTTTAGAGGCCCACCACCAAGAACTTAAATGATGATGATGAGTAGCCAATAGCATGCTTCTCAGTTGTGGCAGGGACTTTGAAACTCCATAGAGTTCTGGCAATAAACATGGCTCCAAGCAGTATCTTTGCCATGAGGCTAGACTCTCAGAAAGCTAAAGAATGGGCTGCATTCAGCTTTCAAAGCCCCTGCTTTTATCCTAGCCATATCATTTAGCAAATTAAAGACTCATGTGGCCAGAAAAAGAGATATACTCTAAGGATATATTCAGATGAAGAAAACCACTAAATGTGTGTTTAAAAATATATGTAGGATTGAGAAAGAAAAGGAAAAGGATAAAGTCCTTAAAATAAAAAAAAAAGGTAGTTGGGTGTGGTGGCACATGCTTTTAATCCCAACAATTGAAAGGCAGAGGCAGGTGGATCTCTGTGAGTTCAAGTTGTGGTGGAAACCACCTTTAATCCCAGCATTTGGGAGGCAGAGGCAGGCAGATCTTTGTGAGTTCAAGGATAGCCTAGTCTACAGAGTAAGTTTGAGGACAAAAATGCACAGAGAAATCCTGTCTCAAAAAGCCAAAAATTAAAAATAAAAGGGATAGAGTTTAAAATAAAGTCTTGTAGAGATGAAAAATACACAAAGAGTCTGGATACTATATGGGTTTTTATGTTATCTTTAAATTGTTTGATGACTGAGGAAGGAGCAAAAGTTGCTAAAAGATATTTGGCTATAAATACTGCTGGATTAATCCAACATACATATTTTGAAAATGACTTGGCTTTAAAATACAACTCAAAAGGTATGTTACTATGGAGAAGAGGTTTTGCTTTTTTTTTTCCACCAGAAATGAGAAGCTGTGAATTCATTGGGGTTAAGCAAAATCAGGTTTGATCAAGGAAGATCCCCTGAGAAATCTCTGATAGGAGCAAATGTCTCAGATATGTGAGTTCTATATCCAGAACTGAGATGCTCAAGCCTAATAGAATACTCCAGTCTGGACTTGATCATAATTCTAAATTTTCTTTAGGTCCCTATAATATTATCAGTACCCCGAATTAGCAGGTAGAATCCAAGAAAACTACACCCACATTCCCGAAAAGTGGATTATGTGTGTTTGCCTTTGTTAGGAATATTGGTTACAAGATGTTATGAATAATGGTCTGGACAAAAAGCTAAACAAAAGATATTAGATTAAGAGTTTTGGGGTTTTTTTAAAGAGGGGGAAGTGCTGTGGGACAATGTTCTTTTATCCTGTCACTTGTATTATTTTTAATAAAGCACTGATTAGACAGTAGCCAGGCAGGAAGTACAGGTGGGGTGACCAGGCAGGAAATAAAGGTAGGGCAATGAGAACAAGAGAATTCAGAAGAGAAAAGAGGCACTATGCACTCATCATCCAGACACAGAGGAAAGAAGATATGACTGCCTTGCCAAAAGAGGTACCAAGCCACGTGGCTAACACAGATAAGAATTATGGGCTAATATAAGTTATGAGTTAATAAGAAGCCAGAGCTAATAGGCCAATCAGTTTATAGTTAATGTAGACCTCTGTGTGTATCTTTGGGACTTAACAACTTTGGGACTGGTTGGGACAGAATCCTCTGTCAACAAGTTAGTGTGGTCATTCTGAGGGAAGACTTATTTTCCCACTCTCAGAATTCTTCAGTTGTCTTTGCATCATTCTTTGTTGAGATCTACTCATATTCTTTCAACCCAATCCACTTTGGCATTGTTGGCATCCTTGTTCAGCTCAGATATAAGCAGTCATGGTGGTGACACTTTGTTGGTGTAGCTTCTGATGTTACTAGAAAGCACTGTCTCAAAGAAAACTCACTCATCCTCTGGCTCTTAAAATCTTCCTCCCTCCTCTCCCACAATGTTCTGTGAGTCTTATGCATAGAACTAAGAGTTGCTGGTGGAAGTCTGGAGAAAGAAAAGAGGAGGTGGGGATGATGTATTGTATTATAATCTCAAAAATAAAAAAATAATAATTAAAAGATCTTCTATTAACCAAAACTAATAATTAAAAAAAGACACATAAATTTAAACATTTAATTGTGATGTGATATTAATTTATTAAAGTTTGAAACTATAGTATTATGAAATCCCAAGAGGTCAATTAGAGTTTACATGGCAGTTAACAAATTGTTCCTGGCTTATTCTGGTTATAAAATACATATTAGAAATTAAAAAAAATATTTTGTAGTTGCATTAATGTATTCATTAAAACTAGAGTCCTATGATTTAGACAATATAAAGATTCAAATAGAATTTTTCTCTGGTCTCACTTTCTATCTAATTACATACATTCGTCTACCTGTCATTTGCTTACAAATCTTTTATTCATCTATATTTACTCATCTAAGGATGAGATATTAATAATGATTTTTTATTTGGGGAGAGGTGCCACTAAGTAAATCAATGTCAGTTAAAGGGGGATATAAAAGATGCCAGAATTCAAAAAAGTAGATTGATCAACAGGGAAAAGCTTACATTTCTTCATGACACCACTGCGTATCCTGAGCTCTAGCCTCTCTGTTGCTCAGGACAAATTCTCTTGAGAGTTGAATTTTCTCAAGTTCTACCTTTCTTATACAGACATAAGACATCCAAGGCACCCTAGTAAAATCCATAAATTATACTTCAGTGGCATTCTTTTCTGTGCTCTTCTTGGATTCAGTCCTTCTTGGAGATCAAGGTCTTGCATGATACAGACATAGAGTTGCTAGGACGAAAGCTTGAAAAGGCCCTGGTGAGTCCCTGGAAGAGAATTTAAGTGAGCCATCCTTGCTTCTATCTGTTTCCAAGACATGTGCACCAAGCATCATAGAATCATAGTGCCGGACAGAAGTAAAGATTCAACAAATAGATTTTATCATTTAAAATGACAACCCTGCTTCAGTCTTTTTCTTTTGACTTACTGTGAGATTTTAACTCTTAAAAATCACTCCTGCATTTTAGGAAGTGGCTAAACCTTAGAAGATATGCCATACTGGCCATACTGGACAACTCATAGAGTTAATTTACATGGGTACATTTCTTTATTTTCTTTACTGTAAAAGAGGGCAGTAAAATTCCGTCTCCTCTATTGCTTAGGTTCTTAGCTGGGGCCATCCTTGTGGATTCCTAGGAATTTCTCTAGTGCCAGATTTCTTGCTAACCCCATAACAGCTTCCTCAATCAAGATATCCTTTTCCTTGCTCTCCATCTCTGATGCCCCTCAACCCTAAAATAGATAACGAAAATGTGGTAATTTACACAATGGAGTACTACTCAGTGGTAAAATACAAGGACATTTTGAAATTTGCATGCAAATGTATAGAACTACCCTAAACCATCCTGAATGAGGTAACCCAGACCCAGAAAGATGAGCATGGTATGTACTCATGTATAAGTGTATACTAGCTATAAAGCAAAGGATAATCAACTTATATCCATGACCCCAGAGAAACTAAGTAACAAGGAGAACCTTAACAGATATATATATATATATATATAT